>NW_015506033.1:145428-161970 GCF_001515645.1 Sinocyclocheilus grahami | reverse complement strand
GGGGGGGGGGGAGGATATGATTTATTTTAATTACAAGCTGTGCAAGATGTCATCAGTTCCGGGGCTAACTTTATTTTTGAGGGTTTTTCGTAAGTGTTTTAAGGTTGTGACTAGATTAAAAATATTAAAGGGATAGTTCGCCCAAAAATGAAAATTCTGTCATTAATTACTCACCCTCATGTCGTTTCAAACCCGTAAGGCCTTCGTGCATCTTCAAAACACAAATTAAGATATTTTTGATGAAATCCGAGAGCTTTCTGTCACTGCATAGACAGCAACGGAACTGAAATGTTCAAAGCCCAGAAAGGTAGTAAGGACATCGTTAAAATAGTCCATGTGACATCAGTGGTTCAACCGTAATTTTATGATGCTACGAGAATACTTTTTGTGTGCAAAGAAAACTAAAATAACAACTTCATTCAACAATTTCTTCTCTTCGGGTCAGTCACGAGAGTACCACGACGCATGCGTGTGGTGCTGCTGACGCAGGAGCTGACGCTCTGACATAGAAGTAGAGGAATGCACACGCATGCGTCGTGGTACTGTCGTGAACGCATGGCGAAGACTGACACGGAAGAGGAGAAATTGTTGAAAAAAGTCGTAATATAGGTTTTGTTTTCTTTCTTTTAGAAAAGATGCATTAAATTGATCAAACTGAAGTCTGGAGTAATGGCTGCTAAAAATTCAGCTTTGCATCACTGGAATAAATTACGTTTTAAAATATATTCAAATAGAAATGGTTCCTTTAAATTGTAATAATATTTTACAATATTGCTATTTTTACTGTATTTTTGATCATATAAATGCAACCTTAGTAAGCATAAGACTTTTTTTCAAAAACATTTTAAAAAATCTTTGAACACTGGTTTATATGAATATATATTTCCATTTATTGGAATATAAATGTGTATATTTAGGTTAATCACAGGAACTTTCCATTTGTGCGACTTTTTTTTTAAACATTTATCTGTAAGCAAAATGCTCCTAGAAAAATAAATACATAAAATCCTAGATAAATATTCATACCTTTTGTGTCTTGGATCTATGAACTGGTTCTAATGGTATTGTCCTTGTGTACTATCTCTCAGGGCTTACGTCTCGCTTTTTATGCGGCACTTGTGTGAGCCTGGTGCAGATGGTTCTGAAAGCTTTGCTGATGGCGTTCCCCGGGAGGGACTGTCACGACAACACGTCCTTACTCGTATCGGTGTGATGTCGTTGATCAGAAAGAAGGTAAATGAGTAATGCGTTATTGTAAATAACATGCAGTACAAAAGCCAAGGAGTTTACAAACAGATTATATGAAATTTGCAAGATGCATGAATAGCAAAATCCATTTTGCACAGATGTCTAATTGTTGGTGGTTGGATAACTTCCTTTTTCAGGTACAAGAGTTTGAGCATGTGAACGGTCAGTGGTCAATGCCCTGGATGATGGAGCTGAACGAGAATAAAACTGCATCCACTGCCGGCAGTCAGCCCGACTCCCCCAGCAAGACACCCTCTACTGGCACTCCAGCGGATACTCAGCCAAACACACCTGCTCCAGGTGCCACATATGCCACAACCTCTCTTATTGTAAGTTGATTACTGTTAAAATAAGCTGAACTATTAAACCATGCCTATTTGTTCTACAGATGGTGTTTCTAAAGCAGAAGATGGTGGAAAAGATGGCGATAAAGAAAAGGTGAAAAATGGAGACGGTGAGAAGGACACAAGTGAGAATAAAGACAATGAAGTGAGTATCAGCTTATACAACAAAATGTCTTGATCTCTGTTTAAAGCCCAATATACTCATTGTGAAGTTTTTTTTCGTTCTTCACTTTGGGGTAAATATAAGTTCGAAATCTAAGCAGTGATGACTTTTACTGAACATTCTGACTCCGTTTACACTGCTGAGATTGACCTTAGATGAATATGTAAGTGTGCTGCACGCTTTGCTCTCACTAATGAAATAAATGCACAACAAAAATTACGGTGAGAAAACAGCAGTTAAGAAAGCATCAATGAAGATGTTTGCAGCAGATCTGCAATTCTGCCCTCCAGTCAAGTCACATTATGTTTATTTATATAGCACTTTACGCAATAGATTGCTTTAAAGGTCACATATTATACACCTTTCTGGAGTTTTATTTTAGGTTTTGATGTCCTTAAGAATATATTTGCGGTATAAGTACCAAAAACCATCTAAATATATTTTTGCAGCTCCTTTCTCAGGAGCTCCTTTGAACAGGTCGATTTTGGTCTGTCTAATTAATATTCATGAGCCTCTCTTCTGATTGGCCTGTTGTTTTCTGAGTGACACACGACCAGGCCAACCACAGGTAACTAGGGTCATGTATGCTGTAGCCTGCTATGGCAAATAGAAAAATAGAAACACCTGTAATGATGGCCACTGCTGAGGGAAATGTTTTCCGGCCTTACATGTTTGAGCTGGACTCCGAATTGGCGACAACAGGCGACAACCAACCACCTCATCAAATGCGCTTACAACAGGATGTTTCAGAATGGTAATTAATTTTTTTTTTTCGAAAACCGAATGCAATAATCTACGTTACTATTGCTTTCCTACTGATACAACACGTTAGCATCATGTTAGCGTTGCAATAACCGTTTACAAACTATAATTTCAGATTATGCTGGCTCCATAATGTAACATCAAATGTGTGAGAAGTTTACTTACGGGTTGCGGACATTACATAATGCCTGTTATATTACAGTACATAAAATTTCACTTACCACATAAACAGAGTAAGGAGAGATGACTGAGGACGATGGCAAATTGCAGATCCTGAGCAACTCTGACAAACATCTAATCTTGTAAAATGTGTGGTAAGTACTGCCGCTCCATAGTATAAACAAAGTACGTGCGATCGCGAATCTCGAAAGTGAAAATGAAACTAAAATCGTGCATTCAAAAGCAGTTTCAATGCCAGGCATAATAGCGGCTCCCTGCCTGATGCCCGCAATTTAAACAGTATAATTACACGATGATTTAACTGCGAGAGAAAATATTGAAATCTATATTTTCCTCTCATCTCGTATTTATTAAGGTTAGGGGTTCCGTAGTACATGTCATTTTCTTTCCGAACACGGTATTGGGATGCGGCCGGATTGCGGGGGATATGAGGGGAATTTTGGGGGGATCACAATGCCGGCTCAATATCGTGAAGTTTATCAACCCAACCCTAGTTCGGAAGCCTGTGCAATGATGTAGTTTCCTGACATCCATGACTGAACAGCGTTTTCTTGACATGTTTCCGTGATGTTGTTGCTCAGCAATGGCATGGACGCGATGTTGTCTGGGGGTTTGGCAAAAGGAGGGTGAGACGATGGGCAGTGCTCGGGGTGGTGACTGAAAGGCGACGGCCGGAGACAACCAAACACCTTCTCAAACGCGCTTACAACAGAATGTTTCAGAATGGTAATTATAATTTTTTTCTTCCAAAAACTGAATGCAGTAATCTCTACGTAACTATTGCTTTCCTACTGATACAACACGTTAGCATCATGTTAGCGTTGCAATAACCGTTTACAAACTATAATTTCAGATTATGCTGGCTCCATAATGTAACATCAAATGTGTGAGAAGTTTACTTACGGGTTGCGGACATTACATAATGCCTGTTATATTACAGTACATAAAATTTCACTTACCACATAAACAGAGTAAGGAGAGATGACTGAGGACGATGGCAAATTGCAGATCCTGAGCAACTCTGACAAACATCTAATCTTGTAAAATGTGTGGTAAGTACTGCCGCTCCATAGTATAAACAAAGTACGTGCGATCGCGAATCTCGAAAGTGAAAATGAAACTAAAATCGTGCATTCAAAAGCAGTTTCAATGCCAGGCATAATAGCGGCTCCCTGCCTGATGCCCGCAATTTAAACAGTATAATTACACGATGATTTAACTGCGAGAGAAAATATTGAAATCTATATTTTCCTCTCATCTCGTATTTATTAAGGTTAGGGGTTCCGTAGTACATGTCATTTTCTTTCCGAACACGGTATTGGGATGCGGCTGGATTGCGGGGGATATGAGGGGAATTTTGGGGGGATCACAATGCCGGCTCAATATCGTGAAGTTTATCAACCCAACCCTAGTTCGGAAGCCTGTGCAATGATGTAGTTTCCTGACATCCATGACTGAACAGCGTTTTCTTGACATGTTTCCGTGATGTTGTTGCTCAGCAATGGCATGGACGCGATGTTGTCTGGGGGTTTGGCAAAAGGAGGGTGAGACGATGGGCAGTGCTCGGGGTGGTGACTGAAAGTCACTGTGTAGTTCTGACGTCACCTTTTTACGAAAGTCACAACTGCTCGTGAAAATGCACAGCTACTTTATGCAGGCTGTGTGCATTTGTCTGTGGATTGACTGTTTTGAAACTTAGACCATGTCAGTTTTGACAATATGGGACCTTTAAAGGGGATCAATTATGTACCTATTATGTAATAAACATGGACCAATGGTAGTTTGAAGGTGTTTACCTGGTGGAGTGAATTTTTCTGGAAAGTTCACTTCATAAAGCTTTTTCAAACTCCTGAAACAAACTTCATTTTGGCCTGATTTTGTTTGTAATGACATCAGACCAGTTCATTCTTTGATTTTGTTTGAAGTATATTGGTGCCTTAATTTTCAGTGTTTCAACCATGTGAGGTTAGATGATTTTGGTTGTTAAGCTATTTCTATTTCTTCTTATCAATAGGTCATTGCCATCCCTGATGAAGATGACGACGCTTCTTCTGCTTCTGAAGACAAAGGCAAAGACGGCGAAGAGAAAGACAAAATGCCTGAAACCTCTTCAGACGGAGACAAGGCTGATGGGAAGCAAGATGAGAAAGAGGAAGAGAAAGCGAAGTCTGGAGACGCTGATGAGAAGATCAGCGACAGCAAGCCCAAAGGATCTGAGGCTGAGAAGGAAACCGACACCAAAGGTGAATAAAAATGCCATTTACAACCCACTTGACCCTGGTAATATGGGTTGAATGGGGTTCAGGGTTGAACGGGATCAAAAATATATTTTGTCTAAACATGGGGTGGCTAAATTGTTCATATGTTTTATTTTCAGGAGAAAAGAAGGATGATGATCCTGAGAAGATGGACACTACCCCTGTTACAGATGAGAAGAAAGGTCTGTACTACCTGACTGGCTTTGACATGATTACGTAGTTTCTCGCCTACCCACTTCACTAACTTGTGTCGTTCATTTTGCTCCAGGTCAGAAGGACGAGAAGGATTCTGGTAAGACAGAGGAAGCTGGAAAACTGCAGAATGGCGAGAGTGCCAAAGACGGCACAGCAGGAGCAGCAACAGGAGCAGCAACAGCAGCAGCAGCTGAAGAGAGGAAGAAAGCCAAAACACGGTTCATGTTCAACATCGCAGATGGAGGATTTACTGGTAAGATCTTCTGTTCAGAGTGCAACGTTTCCCCTGCCATTATTTTAGGGGGGCGGCCCGCCACCCCAACGGCACCCCCCGCCCCCCTTGAAGGTCAAGTTAATTTGATTTAATTATATTTTCTCTATAGCGCCAGATCACAACAGAAGTCCTTTAAAGTTACCTTTCTTATAGAACATGTCTATACATTGTTCTTTCATTAAGCAAACTAAATAGCCTTATGTTATTTATCTTATTTACACAACGGCATGTCATTTCACTCTCTGCATCACGCACAGCGGAGTTCCGCCCGATGCGCGCGCTCACGCACACGCAAACACACATACACAAGTGAGCCCACTCCCCACTAGACAGTACATCCATCTAGTTGCAAATTGTAATCCAAGAGATTGTGTACGGTCTTTTGGTCCAATAAGTAATATCTCTGTGTTATTCGAATTTAATAGGAGAAAATTATTGGTCATCCAATCTTTTACATTTTTAACACATTCTGTTAGCTTAGATAATTTAGAAGTTTCATCTGGTCTTGTTGACATATATAGTTGAGTATCATCAGCATAACAGTGGAAACTAATCCCGTATTTTTTAATAATCTTCATAGAGATAATTTTTTTGCAGGAAGGAGTACAATTGAGCAGACACAACTTTTCTAAAATTTTAGACATAAAATGAAGATTTGAGATGGGTCTGTAATTTACCAGTTCACTAGGATCTAGTTGTGGTTTCTTAATAAGAGGCTTAATAACCGCCAGCTTGAATGGTTTTGGGACGTGACCCAAAGACAATGACGAGTTAATAATATTGAGAAGCGGTTCTTCTGCTACAGGTAACAAATCTTTCAGTAATTTAGTGGGTACAGGATCTAACAGGCATGTTGTTGGTTTAGATGCAGTGATACGTTTATTTAGCTCTTCCTGTCCTATAGTTGTAAAGCACTGCCGTTTATCTTTTGGTGAATGAATGATGAATGAAGCTGAAGTATTATACGCTGTAGAATAATGTGTTTTTCGAACAACCTAGTATGAGAGCCCGTTCTAGTACACCCCCAAAACAAAATCAAGACTTTGTAAAAGAGCATAATAGGACCCCTTTAAGTAATTTTTTTCAACCCCCCTTAATTTTTACTTTTTTAAAAATACCTTCTGTTTTTTTCCTAGATGTTTTACTAATACGCAGCACTTTGAGCTGCGTTTTGTTTAAAATTTATTTTGAACTATTTATTTTAATTTCATTTAATCTATTTTTAAATATTTATTTAAAACTTTTTTCAACTAACTATTTACTAAAAACAGGCAATATGGTGTCTAAAATGCAAGTCTCTTAATTAACTTCTTGTTTATTGAACTGTTGTAAAAAAAAATAAATACTAGTCTATCTACTAGACTTGAAATAAATGACCTTTTCCATGACATTCTAATTTATTGAGATGCACCTGTATATCGCACACCCTGTACCACTGTCTTTTTGGCTAATTTGTGCAAAACCTCTTGCTAAACTGTCAAAGCTTCATTTTAACCACCAATGCAACAATGCGAGTATTTCGCTTACCTCTACATGCTTGCGAAGGGTTGATGTCAAGATTTTATAAGCTGCTAGTATGGTCTCCCTAGGCAAACACTGCTTACACGTGTAATAGAGCTTAAATATGGCCAGGGGTTCACTTAATTTCCTTCGAGTTCAACTTCAGCAGAATACGACGGGGTTTCGTTTTCAGCTGGGTCTGCACCACTAACGCCTGTCTTGTCCGTCTGCATCTTTTTTGTGATTTTAGCGCCAGTTTGTTCTCCTGCCCATTATTTACTGCAGTAGTTTCCAGGGAGCTAATTTTTATTTTTATTTTTTACTCCATAATGTGTTTAAAATGTAGCGAAGTACAATACTTCAAACTAAATATACTTAATTAAAAGTAAAATTACAGATTTTAAAAATTACTTTAAAAATGAGAAGTACTCAAAAAAGCTACTCAATTACAGTAACACGAGAATGTAATTCGTTACTTTCCACCTCTGTCTGTGAGTCAGAGCAGCCGGCATTGTAGTCTACTCTTCCAGGATGAGGAAACAGTCCTCCATAAAATGAACTGCACACAAATTAATATTTGCATTGAACTGTTCTGGAACAGTGTTGCAAATAAAATTTAACCACTGATTTCTAGTCGTGTCCTCTTTTGGAAGGCCAAATGTAATTCGTTACTTTCCACCTCTGTCTGTGAGTCAGAGCAGCCGGCATTGTAGTCTACTCTTCCAGGATGAGGAAACAGTCCTCCATAAAATGAACTGCACACAAATTAATATTTGCATTGAACTGTTCTGGAACAGTGTTGCAAATAAAATTTAACCACTGATTTCTAGTCGTGTCCTCTTTTGGAAGGCCAAACAAAGTAGTTTCGCTTTCACAACGAAACACACGGCGGGCTAGAGTGAGCGGAGGCCGGCGGCTAGAGTGAGGAACGGCCGGTGGGCTTGACAACGGCGCAACCAGCGTATTTGATGAAGGAGCGGCCGACGGGCTTGCGGCAACCACATGTGACGACCCGGGCTGGACTTCGTCCATGGTGAAAGCCGATCCGGTGATCTACAGCGCGAAGTTGATGTATTCCCTCAGCGACCAGCACAGATCAGCTCTAGGCATGACGAAGCGGATATCGTCCTCTTTTGGAAGGCCAAACAAAGTAGTTTCGCTTTCACAACGAAACACACAGCGCCTTCACGACATGGCGGCGGCAACAAAACTACAGTGAGAATAAAAGTTACGCCGCCTTTCTTTGCGTGAACATTTGGGCGACGTTATGCAAATCTTCCCACATCGTGACATAGATATGTGGGGGCGTGTTAGAATGAGTCGTTTTAGGTAGGCGTGGCTGACTCTTAACTTTTATAAAGAATATCTCTTTGGATTTGAGACTTTAGTCTTTGCACCTTTACAGATCTTCATGCACCAAGAGCTTGTAACACTCCAAAGAGAAAGGAAAAATTGAAATCGCATCATATGACACCTTTACTACTTATCAGAATTTTCTTTTATACATTTTATGGTGTTTGGTTGTTTTGCTTCTTGAAGAATGATTTTATTGTTAGTAGTAAATAAGTGTAAAAAGGCAAAATTATAACAATTATTTGCCAAAATGCCATAAGTTTAAGCATTTCTACTAAATTCTTTTTTTTTTTTTTGCAGAATTACACTCCCTGTGGCAGAATGAGGAGCGAGCCGCTACAGTGACCAAGAAGACCAATGAGATCTGGCATCGTCGCCATGACTACTGGCTACTCTCTGGCATCATACAGTATCCTTAAAAAAAAAAAAGCAGCCTTCTGCATACATGTATTGTACACATGTGAGTGTCTTTCAGATGTGTTCAATGACAAGCAAAGCATGAAATGTACCTCAACTCACTGTCTCAGACATGGTTATGCTCGTTGGCAAGATATTCAGAATGACGTCAGGTTCGCCATTCTTAACGAACCCTTTAAGGGAGAGATGAACAGAGGAAACTTCCTGGAGATCAAGAACAAGTTTCTGGCCAGGAGATTCAAGGTATTATGAAAAGAATCAAATTTTTCTTGTATAAATGTCATGACATTAGAGTTAGTAACCGTTTTTGTGTGTCTCCTGTAGCTACTTGAGCAGGCTCTGGTGATTGAAGAACAGCTGCGCAGGGCAGCGTATCTGAACATGACAGAAGACCACTCTCACCCCTCCATGGCTCTCAACACACGCTTCAGTGAAGTGGAGTGTCTGGCAGAGTCCCACCAGCACCTGAGCAAAGAATCCATGTCCGGAAACAAACCTGCCAACGCCGTCCTACATAAAGGTACATCATCTGACATCATGTTATTCTAACTTTTTAACTCCTGAATTTGGCTCATCATAGAAGTTGACACTCACTACTTTTTTGTACGTGTTTCTGATAGTACTGAAACAGCTAGAAGAGTTGCTCAGTGACATGAAAGCAGATGTCACTCGTCTCCCGGCGACCATCGCCAGGATACCGCCGGTTGCTGTGAGGCTGCAGATGTCTGAAAGGAACATTCTCAGCCGTTTGGCCAGCAGAGGACCAGATACACAATCTCAGCAGGTACACAATCACCTACCTGTGCTGGTATGGTTTATGCTTGGACTATATCTGATGTGTTTTTATAGTCTACAGTAGGGATATGCCGGTATCAAATTCTCATGTTGCGATTAATTGCTAATGCTTTTATCACGGTGTACGGTATTATCATGATATTGAAATTTAGTCATAAATTGCTGTCATAATACAGTATAACAGGTTTAATAACTTTTTTCTTATAACAAAAATAACTGAACATTTAAATCCAATAAAGCAATACAGAAAAATGTATCAAGTGAAAAGTTTTACACAGATTGAAGTGCAAAAGAACTATAAAGACCAATAGGTATCACTTTACAATAAGACCTCATTAGTTAACCTTAGTTAATGCATTAACATTCACAATGAGCAATAGCTACATTTGCTACAGAAGTTATTCATCTTTGTTAAAAAAATAAAAGTCTTTGTTCATGTTAGCTCATTAAATAACACAGTTGCAACTTTCGATTTTAACAACGTGTTATTAAATATTGTAATTACCTAAGCAGGGCTCGACAGTGTGACCATTTCAGTCGCATTTGTGACTGAAAACTACTGCGTGCGACTGAAATTTTTTTTTAGGAGCACCATGCGACTGACCCGATCATCGTCATACTTGTGATTGTGATCGCTGAGGGGAGCTTCAAAGGTTTCTACGTGTTTTTGCAGCGTTGAGTAATGTATCACAGACATATCTCACGAATCCTTTCATAAGCAAAGCGTAGACAGGGTGTAAATAAGAGATTCATTGCGCAGTGTAGAGAGCTTCGTTGATTATAAATGTGAGCTCGCGATGAACTAAGATGAGTGACAGCTTTGAATGATTTTTAAGGGAGTTTGTACATGTGATAACTGATTTAATACAACAGTTCAATAAACAAGAAGTTAATATTAAGTGACTTACATTGTCTGACTATAACGCTATTGTCTGATTTTGCTCTATTTCGTCGTCGAAAATAGTTTAAAACAAAGACACAGCTCAGCCGCTGCGCATCTCCATTCAAACACAGCGGTGTTTCGTTTATGAATGAACAGATTTTTTTAAACAAATCTAGTGAGTCAGTGATTCATGATTACCCATTCATAAATACAGTCACTTGATTCATTCTTGAATGAATCAGCCTTTCGAAAGAATCAGTTGAATGAATGATTCAGTGATAAAAATCAGTGACTTACTGCCACCTGCTGGCAGTTTTAGTTACATTTTTAAAGTATCTTTTCAGTTATTTAAATCATTTAATATTTCTATATTCAAAATTTTATATTCAAAACATTAATATCATCATGGATTTATGGATTTAATTGCACTCATTACACTTCTGAACCTCATTAAATGTCTCAAAGTACATCAAGTCACTTTTGTGTTCTTCTGTGCCACCTCTACAAATTAATTTAGTTAATATTGATTTCATTTGATTTTTAACTTGTTTCTTATTCTACTCTTATTGTCGTTTTAATTACAATTTTTAAAAAGTTTATAAAATATAATTTTTTTAAAGAATTTGACAAAAGATGACATACTTTACAGTCTAGAGGAGTCATAATTATAAGTTAGAGGAGTCAAATATTACCTCGTAATGGTAAGGCTACTTTTTGATAACATTTTGGATTATTGATTAGAAGGTGCTCCTAAAATTTTGAATGTGCTCCTAAAAAGAAAAGTAAGCGTCGAGCCCTGCTAAGATTAATGAATGTTCAGAAGAATTTTTCATTGGCAGTTTGTTAACTAATGAATTAACTAATGTTAAAGGCAGAGTAAGTGATTTCTGGTAGCCAATGTTGATATTTGAATCACCAAAACAAACACGCCCCTACCCCAAAAGGGTGTCGCCCCTATTTTGATAGCTCCGCCCCACATATACATACGCAACCCAGGCAACGATTAGTTCTGTTAAACAAAGCAAAACCAATGTTACACCGTGTCTACATCGGACGTGAGCGGCGCGCCGCAACAAATCCCAGACAGAAAACTGCTGCCGGGTTCTATTTATGACGTGCTGACACAAATTTCAAATGGTTTTCAACGGTCGTTTGATCGCGTCCAGTGTAGGTAGACTTTAACTGTTGTAGACACGGTGTTACTCACCTATTGAGAAGAAACAAAGCAACCTCGGCGTCCGATCGCAGACCTCCGCTCCTTGAGTTCTCTCCAGCTCTGGAAAGCTGATCCGATATTTACACGGGTCCTACTTCTTGCCTTATCTTTCCGCAGACGTTTTCCTCTTTTGTTTTTTATCTGCCATCTCTATCTTTCTGTCTCTCGGCTCGGCTAATGTCCGTCCCATGCACTGAACGCGCTCTCCTCCACATCACGAGTAGACACGCCCCTTATTGCTGATTGGCTACAAGTTTGTTTTGCGATTCGGCCCGAATCAGTTTTCTAAAGTGTTTTTAAAAAATCACATACCCTGCCTTTAACTAATGAAGCCCTAATGTAAAGTGTGACCGAACAATAAAGAATCAAAACACTTTCAAACAATATCTAGGGCATGTTGTAGTCCAGATTAAAATGTAAAAAAAGATTGAAAATAAATAGCCTATTAAGTCTAAATATTTAAGTATTTGGCGCTGTGATGAACATCATAGCAAATACACAAATCTGAATGGCTGTTTAAATCATTTAAACACGATTCAGAAACAAAGTAGTGCAGCTGCTTTGTTTACAGGGTTTCCGGGGTAACGGCTGCATTTAAATGATTTATTATTATTATTATTATTTCTGCAGTTTAGCGCCATCTGCTGTCAGAGAGGGAAAGTGCGCTTTCATTCAGAGCGTCTCTCGCATGTTCAGCATGTGCTTCTTGTCCGCGCTTGTTTACATCAGAGTGCACACGCGTCTTTCACGCAGCATACAGCGGTGTTGTGCATTGTGACCAGTTGATGGGAAAAGTATTCTTAAAATGCATTCTAAATTCTAAATAATTTGTAATATATAATTATTCACGGTATTTAGAAGTGCCCACGATAACAACATCGTGCATATTCATTACCGTGATATATCGCATTACCGAATACTGGCACAAGTCTAGTCTACAGTAGTATTTTGAAAATTGAACTAATTTGCAAGCTGTATTATGCATTGTATTTAAATGACGTCTTTAAGGTGTGTGTATGTATATGTAGAAATATATTTAGTATATTAAGTAAAGAAACAAAGAGTGAAAAATTTAAGGGGGTCTGAATACTTTCCGTACCCACTGTATATATATATATAGATGAATAAAATAGTTGCTTTGTTTTTTATACATTCATATTTCTTTTAAGATGTCAGCAAGAGATATCTTAAAGATATATATATATATATATATAAGTTGTTGTCTCTAAAGTTGTTTAATAAAGTATATCTTTATAAAATATTAAAGTAATAATATTCATATAAGTATTTTAAAAGATAACGGAAAACATGTTGGGTTTTTGAATACAATTGAATGAGGAAAGATTAAGTGGAAAAAAAATAATAAATAATACAATTATCAAAACAGTTAGTTACAAAGAAAAATAACAAAGTATAACAAAAAAGTTGATAACCATACATGGGGATTATTACCTTAACCAGTTAGCCCAGGGGACACCAAACTCGGTCCTGGAGGGCCGGTGTCCTGCAGAGTTTAGCTCCAACTTGCCTCAACACACCAGCCTTCAAGTTTCTAGTATGCCTAGTAAGAGCTTGATTAGCTGGTTCAGGTGTGTTTAATCAGGGTTGGAGCTAAACTCTGTAGGACACCGGCCCTCCAGGACCGAGTTTGGTGTCCCTTGAGTTATCCATTCACTGTTACACATTACTGGTGACTATTTTACAGACTTTGTTTTCCAAGAAATCATTCACTTTCTAAATTGACTGTGAAAAAAAACAAGCTTGACATGTTGTGAATAAGGTTGTGTTTTCAAAGTAAAACATGAGGCCATGCATTTGATTCAGAGAAAAACCACAGGATATAGTCCTTTTTCCCCATTAAACAATTTGAAATAGGTTGAAAGGTTGTGCGATGTGTAAATTTAGCTCAATGCCACATCTTCCATACATAAATTATAGACCCGCAACAAGTACAGAAATAAAATGACAAAAATGACTTTCACATTATCAATGTTTTAGTCTGTATATAAAAGCCTGATTTTTCATCGTGCTGCAGTTTTTCCTTTCATTTGTGTCGTATCTCTTTGCTCAGTTGTTAACTGGTTTGTCTGTGTTCACGTTGCCAGGTCCAGCAGTAGTCTGCAGCAGACGCCAGTCCTCAGAGCGCCGCGCACCATGTCTACATTCCTGATTGCACATGAAATCTCATCTTAGCTTGAATCCACACCCTTGTACTGTCCGCTCAACCCTGGGGGCTGTGGATATTTGAGCTGTTGTTGTTTTTTATTATTTTCCTAATTAATATTGTTTACATAATATTGTTGATGATGGTTTTTGGGACCTCAATAAAAATGTTCAATAAAAAGGTTTCTGTTCCTTTTATTCATGTTGTAGTTATTGTGTATTATTATTATTATAGATGAGTTTTTTTTTCTTCATCAGAACAGATTCTGAGAAATGTAGCACTGGTGAGCAAGTGATGTAATGCTACATTTCTGTTCCGATGAAGAAACCATAAATGGCATATGAGAGTTGAAGTATTTATTAAATGACTAGTTTCAACAGTTTGACGGACTCAGTATATCTGCATTCAATGTAAAGAACACACTGACACAAATTTCAAGAGATTCATTTCTATGTATTCAAATACACTTCACCATCTTAGACTTACAATATCAACGTGCCTCAGTAATCCTGAATCTTCTAATGAGCTTATAATTCATAGTTACATAAAATGTGAGACCTGCAGCTATTTTGATGATTCTGAAAACCGTCTCCTCTTTCTCAAAAAAGCATTTGTCTAATAAATGGTTTAAACTTGCGCCATTTAATCTTCCGCATCCCCATCCACCTTGACCCGAACTGACATCAGTCAAAATCCATTTACCTCCAAAACCCCTCAAGCTGATTTCTGAAAACATCGACACAATCTAATCTCATTGTCACTCCTCTGGACCGGTGGTCTCGCCCTCATCATCCTCGTCCTCTCCTCCAGAGATGTTCTGATTCATGCGGGACAGCAGCAGAGGAAGATTTATTCGATTGGTGTTTTCCTCTTCATCATCATCATCATCATCATCATCTTTAGGAGGGTAGAAGCGTCGAGCCTTTGCCACAAAATCCTCAGCAGCATCCAGATAAATTAGCCGGTCCTGAGCGCAATGTAAATATAGAGGTCAAAGTGAGCAAGGGGAAGTGTGTCTATCTCAAGCATTTTCATTTGAGACGTTCACACACACACATATATATATATATATATATATATATATAATTTCTCATTTTATTTTGAATATTTCATTTGAACATTTTTAATAGAATTTTTTTTTTTAAATGTATATTTTTCATTTTTATTTCAAATTTAGTTGTTTTAACTTTTTGTAAACTTTTAATATACACAATTAATTTTGTGCATGTAAATTAGTATGGCTTAAGTTCCTTTTTAACTTAAAATGCTCCTTAAAAGATTAATAATTTGTCAGAATACCCTCAGACAATTACTAGCGATATAATTTTAACTGCCAGTGGCCACTGAAATATGCTATATGCTTGGAAAACGTAAAATAAACATTATTAGTTCATGACTTTTTTGTTGTGTTTTCTGAAAGTTGTGCATTGGTCGGTTTTTTTTTATTTTATATATATATATATACATTTACAATTTTTTTAAAAATATTAAACATTTATTTTAAATATGATATTTGTATGTATTTGTATTATATTTACATTTGATATAAATAAAATGTATTTAATAAGAATAATAGTAATATTTAAATTTATTTTTATATTAGATTATTTTCAATATTTTAGAATATCAAAATTACATTCATCTTCATTTATGCCTGAAGCACCTCACTTAAAATAGAAATGACCTTCATTGATGGAGAAGTGCACATTAAATGCAGCAATATTTACATTCTTTATATTTAGTGCTCTAGATTGTTTTTGATTGTTCATGCTTGTAGTTTGAGTAAGATGCTCACCAGGATGAAGAGGTATCTCTCGGGTGGAGGCTCTCTGCTGTTGAATAAGGATGTCTCGGTGTGGAGGGTCTGCAGAAGGTTGCGGGCGACCGCTGCGTTTCTCATGCGGTCATTTGATGCGCTGGTAGACACGGTCAGCAGAGACTCGGCTTCAGCCATGAACCCTGAGAGAAGAAACCGAGCATCTCAATGACAGACTGTCCCTGAATCACTGGAACATCATCTCTCATATAATCTCTTACCCAGATTCTCTAAAATCATCTTCCATTTATCTCGCACCTCTCTTCTCATGTCTCTCATGGCCTCGATGTCGATGCTCAAACGCCGGTAGCCCTGCGGGACAGAAGACATGACAGGCCTCAACTAAAGCATCAGGACACCTACAAATAGCTTTTGTTGTATTTAGCTCTGATAGAAGAAAGGATTTTAATATTGAACAGATTACACCTCACCTTGAAGTTTCAGAGACAGAAATATGAGCTAAAAATGGCAAAATGTGACAAATAATGAGATTTATTTATTTTCTTTCTTTTATTTTCTTTTGGTAAATTACAGGCCTCTCTCATATTTTTAAGTGGGAGAACTTGCACAATTGGTGGCTGACTAAATACTTTTTT
This sequence comes from Sinocyclocheilus grahami, assembly GCF_001515645.1. NCBI lineage: Eukaryota > Metazoa > Chordata > Actinopteri > Cypriniformes > Cyprinidae > Sinocyclocheilus > Sinocyclocheilus grahami. The sequence goes on along the minus strand of NW_015506033.1, from coordinate 145,806 downwards.
GCCCCACTGTATATATATATGTATGTATGTAGGCTATGTAACGACGAAGTTTTAGTGCCTCATTAAAAAATAAAAATCTAAGATTACAAGATTAAAGTCGTATTATTTTGAGAAAAAAAGGTAAAAATTACGAATAAACTCAAAATATTTTGAGAATAAAATCCAAATTACGAGAATAAACTCAAAATATTTTGAGAATAAAATCCAAATTACGAGAATAAACTCAAAATATTTTGAGAATAAAATCCAAATTACGAGAATAAACTCAAAATATTTTGAGAATAAAGTTCAAATTACGAGAATAAACTCAAAATATTTTGAGAATAAAGTCCAAATTACGAGAATAAACTCAAAATATTTTGAGAATAAAGTCCAAAT
>NW_015506033.1:74934-145406 GCF_001515645.1 Sinocyclocheilus grahami | reverse complement strand
TATGAAATACCATTTCCACATGTTGTACTAGAGTTGAAGAGTTAGTAGCTGTTAAAACTTTTAGTATGCATGTTTACTCAGTTTGAACTAAAGACATTTTCCTGTAAAAAATAATAATGATAGGAAATACTATATTTTTTGAGAGAAAGCATAAACTCAAAGCATCAATCAGGCATGATACAAAAGCAAACGGACCCCCCCATCCCCTAAAAGTAATACCTAAGTAAAGGTCTCTTTTCTTCCTCCTCGTCATCCTCACAGCAGCAGCAACAGCAAAATCGCATACAGAACTTCTTGAAGGCGGCACCCATCCTCAAAATACAAAACTAGAAGCTTGGAAAGAAAGAGGTGAGTGTTAAACACCACACCTGCTTCTCCAAGACACTAGACACTAGTGAGATTTCTGAAGAACGTGAATATAAAAGAATCAATCTTCTTGCCTTTGTTCAAGCTGTCAGGTTCTTCAGGGTGAGCCTCAGCATCCGTTGAGTATTTTCAGATGAAAATAATAGTGGAATGTATTGCTTTGATATAACTTACCCCAGAAACTCCCGGCAAAATGCTGAATCCATCAATTCAGGTCTAAACACAATTTTCTCTTATTCAGAAGTGAAGCATCTTTTGGGGCCCAGAGAGCGACTAAAAGATTTCAGTCTCTCTCTAGAATGAATAACATCACAGTTTAGTCATGAGTCTGAGCTGCGTAACCTGAGGCCATCACAGACCTCGAAATAAAGCCACTCGTCCTACAGCCCCAAAACACAAACGAGCTTTTACCTCCGTCAACGTTTTCAACAGCTTGCTTTCGCTTTGCATATCCAAAACCTCATACGATTTTAAAGGGTTATAGTGAAAATGAAGCAGGTTTGAAGTAAAAAGAGTGATTGCATAACACTGTTGCTTCATATTATTATGAAAACCAATAATCCTAAACCTCCTGCTTCATGGAAAACCTCATGTGCTCACTGGCAAAATAATCAAACCTAAATACCAGATTTGAGAAGCATGTAACAGCAGTGTTACTTTAGTATTATTTATAAACTATTATAGTTTTTGATTTTGCTTTTATTTTTTACATTTTCAGTCAATTTCATTTAGTCATTTTATGCATTATAGTTATGTTCATATTTTGTTTTTTACTTTTTAAAATGATTTAATCATTTCAGTGCTTAAACGTATTTCATTTCTCAATTTTGTTCAGGTTTTTCCATCTAATATTTATATTTGACTTTTTAAAAAATATTTTCAGCAGGTGAAATCCAGAGATAAGTGTAGAAAACTTGTGTTGTCAGCATGATGTCTACAAGATACAAGACAAATACAAAATGCACAGAATTTTTTTTTTTTTGCCAGCTGTCATGCATCATAAAAAGGGTAGGAATTTCTGTCTAAAGTTTGTAGTCACAAAAAGACACGTATGCACGTTGCTTTGCATATATAAGATGTGTAAATTAACTGTACAGTCCTTAAGGAGTAACAGACACTTCACATCTCCCATTGCATCATTTTGGTTGAGATAAGTGTAGAAAACTTGTGTTGTCAGCATGATGTCTACAAGATACAAGACAAATACAAAATGCACAGAATTTTTATTTTTTTTGCCAGCTGTCATGCATCATAAAAAGGGTAGGAATTTCTGTCTAAAGTTTGTAGTCACAAAAAGACACTTATGCACGTTGCTTTGCATATATAAGATGTGTAAATTAACTGTACAGTCCTTAAGGAGTAACAGACACTTCACATCTCCCATTGCATCATTTTGGTTGTGGCTGAACGTTTGTCTAAAAGCGAGACAAACCTGCAATTGTGTACAAAGGTCACTGAGAATGTAATTGAGCTTTAACATTAATACATAAACCAACACAATTCCAAGCCTCTGAATTGATATGCAATAAAGAGAGAAATAGAGAAGTGTTTGATGTGTGATACTCATGTGAGAGGCTCATAGGCTGTGTCCCATCACATGGTAGGCTGGGCACAACTTACTCTGCCAGAGGCTTTTAACTTAAAAAACATAATACAAATAATAATCCTTGTGATTATGTCAGGATGTTTTTGTTCAAGTATTTGGTCACAAAGCAAAACTTCAAATGTCCGAATGTCATTGCATTAGATAAAATATCAAACCAAGTGGCATCTATCTCAACTAAGGATAATGTTCAAACAAAACATTTCACAATATTTTTAGGTCTTATATGATTATACTGAAGATATATGGTTCACAGTAAATACAAAATTATTTCTAGTTGTCATCATTTAAAGTGGGTTAACAAAGCTTACATTATAGCAGTATAGAAGTTTTAAGGAAGCTATATATATATATATATATAGCATAAAAACAATATTCATGTACATATTTTGACATTCAGACTAAAAGCATTGTTAAAGTGTTCATTAACTTTTGGGGTCACGGTTTAGTTAACAATAAATCTGAAACAGGTATCAGACATCCTGTAAAAACGGTTTGTTAGTTTTATTTAATGTTGATTCTTCATTTTTTTTAAAAAATCATGATTTTTGAGTTACATGACAATTCTGTATAGCTTCATATTACTGTAAATCAGTATAAAAATATCATTCACACAGAAGCTGAATCACAAGTGAATTCAAGTGAACTGCAAAAGGCTCTGCACAAACAAATGTGGATACAGTCCATAGAGGCCAAAAAAAGTGTTACAAAATAAATCTAAATAACGAAAGCAACTTGTGATTTCAGTGAGGGAAACTGTAACAAAGGCACACAAGTACAAGCCAAGAAGGCTGCAAAACAAAGTACAGAACAGGACTTTAAAAAGATCAACATTTTTCACGATACCACTGATAAACCAACTTCAACATGTGCTGTCCCTTAAAAGGAAGCGCAATACCCTGTAAGAGTGTTTTTTTCTCTCTGTTAAAACCAGTATGCATTTTGTTTGCTTCAAGGCAACTGTTAATGTAGGACACATTTGCATTTCTATAAGACAATACTAATCAAACAACCAGTGAGCGACTATGCCTTAGTTTCTGTTTATAAATTGCTATGCCCTGTATAAATGTGGTAAACATGTGTATAATCAAAAAAACGTGGACAGTAATGCTCTTTGAGAAAACAAACTGACATGCAATAAATGCAAGAAATAAATGCATGCATTTCAACAAAAGGCCCGTTATATTAATTTCACATGGATTTTGAGCTGCTTTGAACCAGTTTTTATAGAATAAAATCAAGCACAAAAGTTAGCTTTTTTGTTGCAGCATATTTTATGCAAATACTCTGGGTCGTAGTTAACCGGATATGTTGATTTAAGACATAACTATATAATCAAACTCTTAACCATTTACATTATTAGACAAATGATCATATACATGGCAGGATGCTGATCTATGCTACAGATGAATGCATTTACTTTTAATAATCGAATACAGCAATGTCTGGCCACAAGAGCCAATTGCAAACCAAAAGAAGATCTAAAACAATAATTACAATTAGTATGAATGTGTGTGCATGTTCGATTAAGGCAAAAGTAAAAGCAGAATGAGAAACCACAGCATATTCGGCTCAGAAACAGTCCTAGCCGTCAGTCGTGTTCACTAGGGGACAACAGTGGTTTTAGGCACAATCAGTTTTTCCCCTGACCTCTCATACAGCACAAGCTGCTCTCTGATAACTTCCTGTGCATGTTTCCAGCTCTTGTTGGGTTTGACAGTATGAGTTATGACCTCTGTGTGCTGCAGTAGTACATTTATATAAAATTAAACTTCAGTGTAAAGTGCAGCCAAACTGTCCTAGACGCAGACAGCCGTGACAACCTCCCGCCAGTCAAACGCAATGCTGTATCTCCTCTCAGCAGTTGTAGTTTGAATATGGCACAGTGAAATTTGAAGTTACCACAATGTAAACTGTGGCTGGATAAAGAGTCAAAGCCAGAGATCACCGGTAGGAGACGTGGACATTTATACGCTGCCTGAGATGAGACATAAACTCGAACATGGTGGCGGCCAGTGACTGGTGGATGAGGTAACGTGGCAGGCGACCCTGTAATAAGAAAATTTATTTATAATAAATAAATACATTTCATATTTAGATCTTATATAAAATCTATTTATATTTTTAGATAAATAATACATGTAATTATATTATTTATGTATTTATTAGTAATTTATTACATTTAATTGTAAACTAGATTAAAACATTTTCTGAAAAAAAAACAAAACAAAACAAATTGCGTACAAGTTACTGCCTTATGGTTGCAATGGTAGTCTGAGTGTTTGTTTAGAATGTAGCTGAGCAGTTGCTAGGGTGTTTTGGGTGGTTGCTAGGTGGCTTTAAAGGGTAAAGGAGGTTGCACACCGGACGAGAAGCGCCGCACCGTGCCACGTCTAGGACAATTCGTACAACACGACGCAGCTGTGTTTTAAAGACGTGGTGCGATGCTGTGCTGTGCTTCTCGTCCGGTGTGTGACCACCTTACGTTTGCTGATTTTCAACAAGCCTTGTATGGTTAATGATGATAGTATAAATAAATAATTATTTTTCCGTATTACCTTCACCAAGACATCCCCATTTATTTACTAATGACAAAACACGTCATCTGGTGGACTTTTGACAGCTCCAGGGCAAATTGTGAAAATTACAGATCAGATTGCATTTCTGAATTTTTGTATTCCCGCTCACAGATAATCTAATCAAGCCCAGAGCATTATGGGTGTTGAAGTTTTCCTACTTTTTTGCCATAGCCCTTTTTCTCCGTTTTCTATGGTAGGCTGTTTCAAAAAAGTTAAAAAAGAAAATTGCTAATTTTTCATCTCACAATTCACTTTTTTCTCACAATTGCGAGGTTATATCTCAAAATTTTGCATTTAATTGCTTGATATAAACTCATAATTGCAAGAAAAAGTCTCACAAAAAAAAATTCCCAATTCTGACTTTATTTTGTGCAATTGTGAGTTTATATCTTGCAATTCTGAGAAAATAAGTTTCATTCCATGGCGAAAACAAGCTTCTATAGTTTTCTCTATTTATGTAGTACCGATTAAAAAATAAATAAACAAAAATACTGCATAGACAGCCAACTTTTATTAAAAACCACATCTTGCCAGTTGTGAATTACCTCTTTAACTGGTCCAAATCAAAATAGCCAACCCCCAAATGTAATTTTATTGGATTTATCTCCCATTTTAACATCCATCATGAAAATTATAAATCTGAATGCTTCAAAATGCTATAGCACACATCCTCTCAACAAATTGCTTGATTTAAGGCTCTGGTTCTCAGTTCCAGTCCTGGGGACCTCCTGCTCGGCACATTTTGCATGTCTCCCTTATTTATCACACCTGATTCAGATTATCAGCTCATTAGGAGAGAGATCCATGAACTGAACTGAGGCCCCGTCCACACGGAGATGCGTTTAGCTGTATATGCATAAATTTAATATCGTATAGGCGTTTCGTCCACACGGATCCGGCGTTTTGGGAGAGTGAAACCGATATTTTTTGAAACCGGGTCCCAGAGTGGATAAACCTGAAACCGCCGCCCTTGCGTTTTCATGTGGACAGCGAATCCGTATATTTTCTGAAACGATGACGTCATCAGCCCACGTCTCGCCCCTAGTCAGACACCGCTACGTCACGTAACAGCAACAGAAACATGAACAAACACTGAACCGTTGTCTTTTTATTAACTAACATTAACACAGATTAATAAATGCATTGTTCCATGTTCGTTTGTATATTGCGTGCAAGGTTTATGTGCATAGTCCAAGTCTTATTCTCTGTTTTTAGTGTATCTCTGTGGCAGAATTACAGCGCCACATACTGGTCTGGCATGTATACTACATCGTTTTGTGGTTTCGTGTGGACGCAGATATTTCTTGAGACGAGGGGGAAAAAAAGATCGGACAGGGAAAGCTCTGGCTTCGTGTGGACGTAGCCTGAGTGTGTCAGATAAGAGAGACATGTGCAGAGAAGAGGCTCCCCAGGACTGGAATTTAGAACCACTGATTTAAGGCATCATTCATGTCTGTAACACAAATGGTGCAGGATGAGTTGCACAATGAAGTTAAATACTTAATGTTATGGGATTGTTCAAATCTCTAATTCTATGCATTTGCAATAATAATAGTATTGATGCTTGCCTTTTAAAACAACTAATTAAAAGCATAATTTGACTTTGTTCAAATGGCTTAAATGTACAAATTGGCAGTAACTGCAGGTCTTACCTTAAGGTCTGTATTGAGGACCCAGATGAAGGTGCAAACTGAAGGATTACTGCTAGATTTCAACACCACAAATCCACCAGGACCATTTTCCCCTCTGAAAGAGAGAAGGAGAGAGAGTTTAGTTTACAGTTTTAAGTTCTCCTTTTTTATTTGCTGATGAAGCCAAAAGCAGACCTGACATAGCGACTGTGAGGGGGTTTGCTGCTGTGATTGGTGGCCATTCCTGCAGAGATGTAGCAGTCTCGCTTGCGTTCCACCCGACGAACGTTCACAAAGTCCCTGAAGATGAAGAACAAGAAAAAGACAGTTTGAACCCTTTGACTTCTCAATTATTTGTACAGCCAATCAAAACAGCTAAAAATTATAATAAATACGAAATATGCACTGCTTTCACATTTTAAACAGACTTAAGCATCAACTCACCTGGGAGACACGACACCTCCTGCGGCTCCTGCAGAAACATCATATGACACCATTGTGTTGTCATCCACTCTCTGTAAAATCTGTAGACAGATCAGAGAAGAACACAGAGAGAACATTAATTGTAATGGCAGAGTGTATGCAGGACACTTACAAACAGCTACTTACTTCAAGGCTGTTTCAATGATTAAAAACTCAAAACCATCCCACAAAAACACCTATTTTATTTGTGTAGCATCTTAGAGTTTTATTTATGGCCTTTTTGTTTCTTTAACTAGCAGGGAAAGTCAGAGAGAAAACAGGAAACAATAGGGATGGATTCAAATTTGGGTCATCAGCATAAATACCACCCTGTCGAAGCACAAACACTAAGTGTCAGGTCCTATCTCTGACAAGACCTATTTTACACATCCATTTACTTTTCATTCAGCAAGGAGGCATTAGATTGATCAAAAGTGACAGTAAAGACATTTATAATATTGCGTAAGATTTTTATTTTCCATTTCAAATAAATACTGTTTTTTTTAGCTTTCATCAAATAATCCAGGTATGTATGTAATGTATCATAGGTTCCACAAAAATAATAAGCAGAACATCTGTTTTCAACATTTATAATAATAATAAAAAAATGTTTCTTGAGTAGCAAATCAGCATATTAGTATAATTTCTGAAGGATCATGTGACACTGAAGACTAGAGTAATGCTGCTGAAAATTCAGCTTTGCATCACAATAAATTTATTTCATTTTAAAATATACTCAAAGAGAGAATTCTAATAAATTCACAATATTGCTGTTTTTACCTCATTTGTTTCACATAAATGTAAGTTTGATGAGCAAAATGGAATTCTTTCAAAAACATTTTAAAATCTTACCGATACCAAACTTCTGAACAGTAGTGTATTTTGTTTTGTACATTTTAAAGTGTACTTAGCAAATCAGCATATTAGTATAATTTCTGAAGGATCATGTGACACTGAAGACTAGAGTAATGCTGCTGAAAATTCAGCTTTGCATCACAATAAATTTATTTCATTTTAAAATATACTCAAAGAGAGAATTCTAATAAATTCACAATATTGCTGTTTTTACCTCATTTGTTTCACATAAATGTAAGTTTGGTGAGCAAAATGGAATTCTTTCAAAAACATTTTAAAATCTTACCGATACCAAACTTCTGAACAGTAGTGTATTTGTTTTGTACATTTGAAAGTGTACATGTGTTTTCACTATTAAAACATGCCTCACACCAACATGTGTTTCAGCTGAGGTTAATGGAGGCATCTGTGAGTGTATGTGTACCTGACAAACAGACACTGTTCTGTTCCACTGCACCATCTTCTCCGGCTGTAAAATGACCTCCTGATACACCAGCTCTGCGGAACACTGCAAGAGTGCCTAAAACACCCAAACCACAGGTAAGTGACTGATTCTGGATATTTGAACAAACATGAAGTAAGACACGAAAAGGCTCATAATACAGATGGAAAATACCTTTAAAATAAACGTTTTCCCATGGCACGGTATTTCAAGAGTATATACTCCCCCCCCCCTTCCCCCCTTGTGCAATTCAGATCAGTGAAGATGATGTCCATCAGGTCTTCAGGAAACAGAAGAGAAGAAAAGCACCAGGCCCAGATGAAGTTTCACCAGCCTGTCTGAAAACCTGTGCTGACCAGCTGACCTCCATCTTTTCACAGATCTTCAACAGATCACTGGAGCTGTGCGAAGTCCCTTCCTGTTTCAAACGCTCCACCATCATCCCCATTCCAAAGAAACCCAAAATCACAGGACTTAATGACTACAGACCTGTTGCCCTAACATCTGTGCTGTGGTCATGAAGTCACTAGAGACTGTTGTTGGCTTATCTGAAGGACATCACTGGACCCCCTGCAGTTTGCTTACAGAGCAAACAGGTCCGTGAATGATGCAGTCAACATGGGACTGCATTATATCCTACAACATCTAGACCAGGGGTGGCGAACTCCGGTCCTGGAGAGCCGCAGCCCTGCAGAGTTCAGCTCCAACCCTAATTAAAACTCACCTGCCTGTAGCTTCCTAGTAACCCTTCAGACCTTGATTAGCGTGTTCAGGTGTGTTTGATTAGGGTTGAAGCAAAACTCTGCAGGGCTGCGGCTCTCCAGGACCGACGTTCGCCACCCCTGATCTAGACAAACCAGGGACTTATGTGAGGATCCTGTTTGTGGACTTCAGTTCGGCTTTCAATCAAATCATCCCAGCATTCCTCCAGACCAAACTAACCCAGCACTCTGTTCCTAGCTCTATCAATGGATCACCAACTTTCTGACAAATAGGAAACATCTAGTGAGACTGGGGAAATTCATGTCAAACAGCCGCACCATCAGCACTGGCACCCCCCAGGGATGTGCTCTCTCCCCATTGCTCTTCTCCCTCTACACCAACGACTGCACCTCTACTGACCCTTCTGTCAAACTCCTGAAGTTTGCAGATGACACTACAGTCATTGGCCTCATCCAAGACGATGAGGAGTCTGCATGATCGTGGACTTCAGGAGGAACCCCCTGCACTACCCCCACTCACCATCATGCACAGCACTTTAACAACAGTAGAGTCATTCAGATTCCTGGGCACCACCATCTTTCAGGACCTGAAGTGGGACAATCACATTGACTCCATTGTTAAAAAGGCCCAGCAGAGGTTGTACTTCCTTCGCCAGCTGAGGAAGTTCAACCCGTCACAGGAGCTGCACACAAAGTTCTACTCAGCCATCATTGAGTCTGTCCTGTGCACTTCAATAACGGTCTGGTTTGGCTCAGCTACAAAATCAGATATCAGAAGACTACAGAGGACGGTTCGGCCTGCTGAGAGGATTATTGGTGCTCCCCTGCCCACCCTTTAAAGGGGTCCTATTATGCTCTTTTACAAAGTCTTGATTTTGTTTTGGGGGTGTACTAGAACATGCTCTCATGCTTGGTGGTTCGAAAAACGCATTATTTTTCACATAATTTACATTATTACAATCCCTTTCTCCCCAGGCTGGCACAAACAGCTCGATTAGTTCCGGCTTTGATGAAGGCCCGCCTTCCGAAAAACAAAATGTTTTGTGATTGGTTAGCTGCCAAAAATTTGAAGCTACAGCACAGCAGCTCTTCTTCTTGGTTTTCTCTGATGCACTAACTTTGCAGCAGCTCTTCTTCTTCGTCGTCTCGTCTCATGCACTCAACCAAGCGTTCTAACCACGACCGCGCCCCTCCCCACCCCCCAACCATTCGAATTTCTGTAGGCGGGAATTATTTGTAATGAAATTCTAATGAGCCGCTTTGTGATGTCACAAAGCCCGGAAACCAAACGCTGTAGTCCAAACGAGCCGTTTGCAGTAGTTCTTGAAAATGGAATTTTTAAAAACTAAATATCTCCCTTTGGAGTGGACTTTGAGATTTGTAACTTTCTAGATCTTTTTTATGCCCAAACATACACACTACACACTGACTAAAATTTAAAAAGTGAAAAAGCATAATAGGACCCCTTTAAGAACTGTATATATCCAGATTGAGGAAAAGGGAAAATCAGAAAATCGCTCTGGACCCCTCACATCCAAGCCATCTCCTTTCTGAACTTTTACCGTCTGACCAGCGCTACAGCGCACCGAACACCAGGACAGCTAGGCACAAGAAAAGTTTCTTCCTTCAGGCAATCTACCTTATGAACAGTTAAATGTTCTCCCCTACTGTTCAATAAAAAGATGTGCAATACCACTTTTATTTAATAGTACCCTACATCTTATTCCATTCCTTGTAAATTATATTCTATTGCATCTATATATCTCTACTGTATCTCTACTGTACATACAAATTTAGTCTATTTATGTTTATTTGCATATATGTGTATTTTATTATTTCTTATTACTGTGTGTTGTTGTTGTCTTGTGTACAGGAAGCTTCTGTCACCAGAACACATTTCTTGTATGTGCAAACATACTTGGCAATAAAGCTCTTTCTGATACATTTATATAATTAAACAATATAAATACTTTGCATATTAAATATATTTTAACCATATATTTAGTATAGCAAATACATAACATATATGAAAATCTCTTTACTTTATCTAAATATTTGCATTTTGTTTTTTATGGTTTATTATTTTATTATTTAAAAAATGATAAAATCATACATGTAATATGCAAATCACAATATGCACAGCTCTATTTTCATCAGAGGAAGTGAAACAGGCACGTACAATCAACTGTAACATTCACCCCACACGACTATGGGCGAAGTACAAAAAGGAAGTACAAACTGAACGACAAATAAAAACCATTAGCATTGGGCAATAAGTCAGTTTGGAAACAAAAATAAAAACTTACATTTAACTCAATGATCCAGAGCAGAGTGATGAAGAGGAGGTCAAATGTAACGAAGAGGCAGAATGTTCGGCGTACGTCTGAGAAGGCTTTCCTCTCTCCCGGGGGCAGCGGGGGGTAGTAAGGGGAGGGAAGGGAGAGAGACGCCTGGGAATATGAGGCGTTCAATGAGGCAATGGCTGGAAAACTTCCTCCCAACTCGCTGTAGTCCACGCCGCTCTGCATAACTACATCCAGCTGGAGCACATCCCCTGCACCAGAGAAGAACAGATGATCAAACAGTCTAACAAACATACATGCTTTATATGGCTCTTATGCAACAAGATACTGCAATTAAACTGAAAGCACAGTGATCAAAGCAACAGGCTGGAGAACAAGATCTAATCAAGCAGCCTTTGACCACTTTTAAAGCTGGTCTAGTCATGGCTTAACAAAAGGCTTGCCCTATGTAGTGTATCTGATTGCATATTATACTATATATGCACTAAATATTACATTTTGCATTCCGGTCCAGAAATCATAAACATATTTGTACACCTTGTGAATGTAAATAATTCGTTTTCTGTTATGCACTGAACACTGTTGATTTAAATAATCAATGTCACCATGGTTGCATTAACTAGGTTTTGTTGAATAAATCTGAATAATTTGTGATAATCTTAGGGGGAAACATAGTATGGTGTGACAATTAAAAGTGAATCACTAAATGCCATCATTTTCCATCTAATGTGTGCTTATGAACTGACATGGCAACTCCAAAAATCATTTAAGAGCACTAAATCTAGCCTAATCGCTAGATTAGAGGCATTTGAACTTTTAGCACTAGGCTTTCAGGTTTGATAACACACTCTTCCCTGTTTGTCCAAAGAATGATTGCGAAAATGAATAAAATCATGTGACAGAAATAGACCAGATAATAAATACTGGGGAAGCAAAAGCATCATATAATAATTCTGCACAGTCAACATGATTGATGTTCCTCTACATGTGGCAAATAAGCTTTAAATATATATTTCACAATAAAAATGGCCTCATATATAACCCTTCATAAACACATACTTGATATTCAGAACAGACCTAATTAATATTCATGAGTACATTACACTTATTTGTCTAGTTGGCACGTAAATCGGAGCATAAACAAGCTTGTAGTTCTAAACATGAACACTTGCTGACAGTTGAGACAAGTTGTTTAAAACTCATTTAAAAGTACCGAACAAAATCAGTCGAGAGAGTCGAAGTGAAGCCGAAACTCACCAGATTCAGCGCATCATTCTCACTAGCAGCCTGCTGCACTTCCGCGATAACAATCGGATGTGAGAGACGTCACATCCGCCAGCTGATCGACGCTCAGAAGCGCTCGCGGCTAAAGTGTGAAACGCCGAAATGAAACAAAAAATGCATCACTTGGTGCAGTATGTATATATAATGAGAAATCTGAATAAATTAATGTAAGGGCTTAAACCAGTGTGAATGACTAATATCAAATTACCATAGTTTTATTTTTCAGTTCATAACAGGTTGACTGGTTGACGTGTGTAAAAATTGCAATGAACACATTAATAAAAAGTATATAAAATGGGAAATTTTATTGGGCAAGTCCAAAAAGTGGATGACATTTGTGACCCTGGATCACAAAACCAGTCATAAGGGTCAATTTTTCGAAATTGAGATGTATACATCATCTGAAAGCTGAATAACTAAGCTTTCCATTGATGTATGGTTTGTTAGGATCGGACAATATTTGGCTGGGACACAACTATGTGAAAATCTGGAATCTGAGGGTGCAAAAAAATCTAAATATTGAGGAAATCGCCTTTAAAGTTGTCCAAATCAAGTCTTTAGCAATGCATATTACTAATCAAAAATTAAGTTTTGATATATTTACAGTAGGAAATTTACAAAATATCTTCATGGAACATGATCTTTACTTAATGTCCTAATGATTTTTGGCATAAAAGAAAAATCAATAATTTGGACTCATACAATGTATTTTTGGCTATTGCTACAAATATCCCCCAGCGACTTAAGACTGCTTTTGTGCTCCAGGGTCACATTTGTACTTTTATTCTCTCAGTTACGCATGATTTCTAGTAAACGGATGGCCTCATTTCCCACCACAACATCATGAGGTCTGTTTTTCTTATATATGTTCATGGTCTGATCTAGTTTTAGAATTTCCCACTGTCAGTAATACAACGGTGTGTGCAGCGTCAGGGCAGAAATCCTGGGTTTCATTTCCTCCATCAGCCACATGTTCCCATAACTCACCATAAAACACTATGATCACTATATTGTGTGAAGTAGGTCACAGCATCACGTCTCGTGTGTGCCGCCCCACTTATCTGTTAGTCACAATGCCAAACACAGGGATCTGATGCAAACGTTAGTTTAGGAAGTTAGGAAGTTTCCTAATCCTGGATCCTCCTAATGGTATAGTCAAAGCAAAAGCTGTCGGCGAAGAATCTGAGAAATTAGATTTTTCACTTAAATATGGACCACCTCTTTTGGGAATCCAAGCCAGATCAGTTTTAGCCCAGATTTTGAAAGCATCAAAGGTAGAGACGTTCAAGATATGGGATAGAGAACCACTGTGCCGCCATCTGTTTACAACAGAAACTGGATGTTTTTGCCAAAACTGCCCACACATGCTCGTCTTGGTGGTATTAAATTGACAATATGCCTTGTTGATGAACATTTTTATTGTTTTGAGTATAAAAATCATACTTTCTTTCCAAATGTAAAATTATAGAACCGAGGTCAAGCATGTCCAATTTAGTCCAAATGGCAGCAAGACTATGAAATAAATTAGAGTTAGCCCGTTATTATGATCCCAAAATATGAAAAAGATATTCTTTAACACTTGAATTCAGTGCAAATATATTTATTGATACAGAGATTTTAACCTCAAACATTTCCATAGTCCTATGGATATATTTACTAATTTGGTACATTTTCTCAGATTTTTTATAATACGTTAATCAAAATCAACAATGTGTACCTGCATGAGCTTCAGAGGATATGCATACAAATATGATTATATTCGATATAAAGCAGTACAATTTCTTTAAAAAGCAACACGTGGCTGTTGGTTTTTCATTTTAAATCATTAACAATCATTTTTAAAAATAGTTCAACATTTTAAGGAAGAAACTTAAAAACTAAGTTAAGTAATAAGTTATCCAGCTAATAATAATGCAAGTTGTTTACTACAGTAATTGACTGAAATGATTGACACATGTTTCTGATATTCCTGATATACATGAGCACTGAACTTTCACCCCGAGGCACTGAATTTGGATTTTTTTTTTAGTTATCTGTAACCAAATACAGTCATATCAAGAGATGCAAATTCTATTCTGTATGCAAATATGATGTTTATAGCAGCTTTGATCACAATGTCATTGACAAACCACAAATGAATCACAAAGACAAGATTGTAGGAATGTGTTATTCACAGTCAGCCGCGATTAGTTTGTTCCATGAGGTGAAAATCTCCCAAAACAGTGAGATAAATCAAACTAGAATTTGTGATCTTTACATGGTCCACTCCGTGTAAAAGCAAAACAGCCTTTATTGGGTTATTTTTTCAGAAATACTTTTCAACTCTATGTGTGAAACTTCTTTAATGACAGAAAAATGACTGAGTGCACCGATATGATTTCACCACATCTACCAACGGTGGTGAATTTAGAAATTATTTTACATAATTTTAGAAATGAGTAATAATTTATTTTTATATTTTCAAATATATAACATTTTATGTTTTTATAAATATAATTATATTTATAAATATGCAAATATTAAATGTTACATTTTTATAAATATATTTATATTTATAAATATGGAAATATAATAAAAAAAAATGAACTATAGTTTGAAGTGCAGTCCAACTACAAGGATGTTGGCAGTGGTTGAACATAACGCTAAACAATAATGCTGTGAAATACTTTCCATGTGCTCTGGGATTATTGTTCTTGGCAAATTATTTCATGGAATTCAGTATAACAATTCTCTGTACTCCAGATGGCAGTGTAGGCCCACAGAAATCCACCGATCACAAAACATACTGCGACTCAAAACACACATAAAACATGACATGAACACTTGACACATTTCTCAACACTTCACATTCGTACCGTGCTGCTCATAGAACTAAACAGTTGTACTTTACCTGTTTGTGAACGCAAGGATGGTATTATATGACTGCTGATGGATTTTACCTTATATATTTCTATAATCATGGCAATGTCGGGGTGAGTTATTTGTTTGAGGTTGTTTGACCACTTCAAAATTCCAGTCTTTCAGAGTCTCTTTTTGTCTCTGAATACAAACAGACAGCTGTTTTATCAAATGATGGAATTATTGACCAGTAATCAATAAACAATAATTCTGATTTCCAAACAAGGTTCTGCATTATGAAAAAAATCTCTAAAGTTTCTCAAACTTTGCTCTTTCAGTCCACATTTCTGCACTCATCCTCTGCCATATCGTCCGCTTCTACTTCCTCCTCCTCCTCCTCCTCCTCTTCATCAGTCGGTGCCGTGGCTCCTGCCTTTCTCATGCCAGGCTGGTATTCTGCCATGCCCCTTTGCTCCTGTGAATCTTTAAAATTAGTATTTATTAAATGAAATAAAATAAAAAATGGAATCAACAGATAATCTCATCTTTGATTGGCTAATATTTTGGGTTGAATGTTACATGCAAATATGATAATGTTTGTTGACCTGGAACATTAGCATTGGTATGAGAGAGCAGCACAACATAAGAAAACAATGATGTTTTAAAGACACAAAGACCAAATATACTTTATCAGTGTTTAAATATAAGACTAAGACAGAACTTTTTATAAAAAGTGTAAATTTGCACTGAAATTTAGTGGGGGAATATGGAAATGCACAATGAAAGACTCTACTCTGGACCCAAGAGAAAGAAGTAACTCTTCGGTTTTTCCCCACTTAAAACAAGTCTTAAAAACCCAATGACCCAAAGTCCACCTCCAACTGCATGAAAACAGTGCTAAATAGTGTCTAAATGTGTGCCTACAATATATTTGTCTGTGGGTCAGTCTCAGGAAACTGTTATCTGCGCTGTTATCACTTAATATTAATATAATTAACAGAATACTGAAGAGTTCACATTATTTGGTACTGTAGTTTTATCTCTGTTTAATGCATAATTCAATAGAAATGTATTATATATGCATAATGCAAAAGAAATGTTAAAATAAACATTAAAAAACGTAACTTTTCTTTACATTTGCCCCTTTAAAAATAATAGTAGTAATAGAAAAAGTATATAGTAATATTAATCTGACATAATAGAAAGCGTCTTCTCTTACTATTGTTTTTGTAAGGCTGATGTGAATGTTCAGCAGTAATCTTTTCAAATTAAATGATAAAAACCAAATACTGACAGCATTAATAAATAAATAACAAGAATTGTATAAAATATTATAAAATAAATAATTAGATAGTAATAATATAAAACATTATAAAGCAAAACATTAATCACTGATGTCACTGTTCTGTGAGAATGGCCTATATTTCTTGATGATGATGACATGCATATGTAGAGGGTTCCTCTGTGATGTGATATTAAGATTACCAGGTATGCAGGATGAGGAAAGCTCCTCCCCCCCTTCCTCCTCTACATGACGATACACACCTAATTTCTGCATGTGAGCTTCAGCCATCTGCTGCACGGCTATAAACACACACACACACACACACACACACACACACAGGGGGATTCACAAATCAGGGATCACCAAACCACAAGGAGAAAACACAGGAACATGCTCAAACACACACAGGTAAAGAGGGATGGATGGGTCTGTTTACTTTTAACAGGACTTCTGCACCGTGCCAACCAGAAAAGGTTTTATTTATGCTGCAATGACAGGACACACCACCCGTCTTTTTGATGATTCACAAAACAGACAAAACACATTCAGAGACAATATCACAGTAATGCATAGCTATTTTCCCTTCTTTTAATTTCACACATTACTAATAAAACTAATTCATGTCATCATTGTCCGATTTTTTTGTTTTTGGCAGAAAAAAGGTAATTTTGACTCTCTCAATTCAGACTTTTTTCCTCACAATTCTGAGGAAAAAAGTCAGAATTCTGATATAAAAACTCAGAATTGCGAGATATAAACTAAACATAAATTCGGACTCTCTTGCAATTCTGAGTGTATATCTGACTTTTCTTCTCAGAATTCTGAGTTTACATATTACAATTCTCTTTGGGGTTTTTTGCCATGAAATTAAAAATACAAATTTAATTGTATATTAAAATGTAACTGCTATTTTTTTTTTTTTAAATCTCACAATTCTGATTTTCTTCACGAAATTGCGAGTTTATATCTCACAACTGAGATTTTTCTTTCTCAGAATTGCGGGTTAATATTAGATAAAAACAAGTGTGGCAGAAACAAGCTTCCTTAGTTTCTCATAGAACGTGCTAAGAGAAATACATAGATCAATTGAGACAATTAAGCAATATTAGAAAAGCAGTAGTGCTGTCAAACTCAATATAACTTTGATTTCAAATGGATTTTTCTATCAACAATAAGTTAATATTGTGTAACTTACAATTAAGACAAAATACAGCCAGCTATTGTATTTTTGCTTCGTCAATGAAAATATATCTAAATTAAGCAAAAAATGAAAACAACAGCATCATTATGTTGACAATCTAAGATTGTCCTCAGTGGGTCACAATCTTTCTAGTGCACTAGTCTGATGGCGAATGTTTCTGATGGACGTCTGTCCTCTAAAACTGTGTGTGTTTGCAGCTGTATGCTATCTGCTGTAATCCAGGATGATCCAGAGCAGCACAGACTCACACCCATCACAGCTGTCTCCATCTCTAATCTTACTCACACACGCATGGTAAAATAGGAAAAACAGACTTGCAGCTTGGGACAGTTTTTAAACCCAGGGCCAGCACAGTGCAGGAAAGTCTTCAGAAACAATATATACCAAAGGAGTATACACACTCGAAAAAATGCTGGGTTAAATACAACCCAGTGCTGGGTAAAATAGGGACAAACCCAGCAATTGGGTTGTTTTGACCCTGCGGTTGGGTTAAATGTTTAACCCAGCATTTTTTAGAGTGAATACAACAGGCACAGATCACATATCACAGGCAAAACTACAGGCCTTTACCTTTTAATGATGGTGGCTGGTAGATATTCGGGTTGATTCGTTTTGGCTTGAGGACACCATTTTCTCCTACAACCCACTGAAAATGGCATAAATGTTAAATGTAAATACGATATATATATATATATATATATATATAATGACTATATATAATACTTAAACAATTAATTAATATTAGTTGTAATAATTAAATTATTAATACAATGGCTGTCATTATCGTTAGCTTTTTAATATGTCTATATAATTTTTTGCCATGAAATTAAAAATACAAATTTAATTGTATATTAAAATGTAACTGCTATTTTTTTTTTTTTAAATCTCACAATTCTGATTTTCTTCACGAAATTGCGAGTTTATATCTCACAACTGAGATTTTTCTTTCTCAGAATTGCGGGTTAATATTAGATAAAAACAAGTGTGGCAGAAACAAGCTTCCTTAGTTTCTCATAGAACGTGCTAAGAGAAATACATAGATCAATTGAGACAATTAAGCAATATTAGAAAAGCAGTAGTGCTGTCAAACTCAATATAACTTTGATTTCAAATGGATTTTTCTATCAACAATAAGTTAATATTGTGTAACTTACAATTAAGACAAAATACAGCCAGCTATTGTATTTTTGCTTCGTCAATGAAAATATATCTAAATTAAGCAAAAAATGAAAACAACAGCATCATTATGTTGACAATCTAAGATTGTCCTCAGTGGGTCACAATCTTTCTAGTGCACTAGTCTGATGGCGAATGTTTCTGATGGACGTCTGTCCTCTAAAACTGTGTGTGTTTGCAGCTGTATGCTATCTGCTGTAATCCAGGATGATCCAGAGCAGCACAGACTCACACCCATCACAGCTGTCTCCATCTCTAATCTTACTCACACACGCATGGTAAAATAGGAAAAACAGACTTGCAGCTTGGGACAGTTTTTAAACCCAGGGCCAGCACAGTGCAGGAAAGTCTTCAGAAACAATATATACCAAAGGAGTATACACACTCGAAAAAATGCTGGGTTAAATACAACCCAGTGCTGGGTAAAATAGGGACAAACCCAGCAATTGGGTTGTTTTGACCCTGCGGTTGGGTTAAATGTTTAACCCAGCATTTTTTAGAGTGAATACAACAGGCACAGATCACATATCACAGGCAAAACTACAGGCCTTTACCTTTTAATGATGGTGGCTGGTAGATATTCGGGTTGATTCGTTTTGGCTTGAGGACACCATTTTCTCCTACAACCCACTGAAAATGGCATAAATGTTAAATGTAAATACGATATATATATATATATATATATATATAATGACTATATATAATACTTAAACAATTAATTAATATTAGTTGTAATAATTAAATTATTAATACAATGGCTGTCATTATCGTTAGCTTTTTAATATGTCTATATAATTTTTATTTAAGTTTTTGGTTAATTTCATTTGAGTCATTTTAGTAATTCAAACTAAATGAAAATGAGAATGTTGCCTTGGCTATTATAAATGTTGTTATTTTATTTCAAGTAATTAAAATGTTTTTATAGTTTTTATAAAACTATAGTTTTTTTTAGTAAAAACAATAATAACCCTGATAGGAACATTTACATTTTTCTGGTAAATATTGTAAATGGATAAACAACAGCAAGAACAAATTTTGAAATCATTATGAAAAATGCTTTTCTCTCTTATATTAATGCAATGTTTTTACTATGGTATTATTTATCATGTACCATAGAGATACAACAGTATATGTATATAATCTATAATATCAGTACTGTATAATCACTTGGCCACAGTATGTTTATTGTAAGGGATTTCAATGAGGGAAGTTATTGCCATAAATATACACAACGTAAATTCAGCATTGCTCATGCCATTTAACCTCCAGAACTGAGGTGGCACTGTGGAATATTCAACATATTCAATACAATATTTACGATCAGAAATCCTAATGTGTGGGGGGCGGAACCCCGAAAACACCACACACTATAGGAGCAAAACGGTTAAATCTAGGATTTTTTGTCATCATGTTTGTGGTCTCATACTCTGAAGATCTTATAAGATTTAAAAAATCTTTTAGTGTGTACCCAGCATAACACAGCGGTTCCCAACTCTAGCCCTCAAGGTCCATATTTCTGCAGAGTTTAGCTCCAACCCCAACCAATCACACCTGAGCAAGCTAATCAAGGTCTGAACGGTTATTAGGAAGCTACAGGCATTTTCCTGTGGTGTGAGGTGTGTTAAGAGTGACTGAATCTGCTCGGAAGAACGTCGGAGACGCCCCGATCGCGAATCGTAAATATTCAACATATTCAATACAATATTTACGATCAGAAATCCTAATGTGTGGGGGACGGAACCCCGAAAACACCACACACTATAGGAGCAAAACGGTTAAATCTAGGATTTTTTGTCATCATGTTTGTGGTCTCATATTTTGAAGATCTTATAAGATTTTAAAAATCTTTTAGTGTGTACCCAGCATAACACAGCGGCTCCCAACTCTAGCCCTCAAGGTCCATATTTCTGCAGAGTTTAGCTCCAACCCCAACCAATCACACCTGAGCAAGCTAATCAAGGTCTGAACGGTTATTAGGAAGCTACAGGCAGGTGAGTTTTAATTAGGGTTGGAGCTGAACTCTGCAGGGCTGCGGCTCTCCAGGACCGGAGTTCGCCACCCCTGGTCTATAGGCTTGTGTGTGTATGTGCGCAGGTGTGTAGTGTTTCTTCACAAAGTGACATCGCCAACTACTGGCCTGGCATGCATAATGCAGCATTTTTAGTCATTTTTGCAGAAACATGTCTGTACACGAAACTTTTCAAAAAAACGCAAAGGAAAAACTTCTGGTACATTGGTGTCATGTAAACATACCTTGAGATAAGTGCAAACTTTCACACTAAATAATAAAATATATTAATTGGTTATGTTCAACATGTTAGGCTCTATCAAGAATATAGAGATCAAAACAAGTTCTTGACATTAACACTCTTAAACAAAGATCCCAAAAGGGTGTTTGTGCAATGACGCCACAGAACAACCATTTTGGGTTCCCCAATGAACCTTTCAGTGAAGAGTTCTTAAAAGAACCATTAAGAACGGAAAGATTCCATGGATGTGAAAAGTTCCTCATGGCACCATCAATACCGATAACATTTGTTTTCAAGATTATTTATTACAGAGAAGAACTAAATAAAAAGTTTCTGCAGCAGAATCTGGCCATTTTGTGCTTTATGCGTGTTAATGAATCTACATAATGAAAAACACTGAAAAAGAGTCGCAGGTGTGTAGTGTTTCTTCACAAAGTGACATCGCCAACTACTGGCCTGGCATGCATAATGCAGCATTTTTAGTCATTTTTGCAGAAACATGTCTGTACACGAAACTTTTCAAAAAAACGCAAAGGAAAAACTTCTGGTACATTGGTGTCATGTAAACATACCTTGAGATAAGTGCAAACTTTCACACTAAATAATAAAATATATTAATTGGTTATTTTCAACATGTTAGGCTCTATCAAGAATATAGAGATCAAAACAAGTTCTTGACATTAACACTCTTAAACATAAAGATCCCAAAAGGGTGTTTGTGCAATGACGCCGCAGAACAACCATTTTGGGTTCCCCAATGAACCTTTCAGTGAAGAGTTCTTAAAAGAACCATTTTTCTTAGCATAAAGAACATTTTAATAATCTAAAGAATCTTTTTACACTATAAAGAACCTTTCGCAGAATGGAAAGATTCCATGGATGTGAAAAGTTCCTCATGGCACCATCAATACCGATAACATTTGTTTTCAAGATTATTTATTACAGAGAAGAACTAAATAAAAAGTTTCTGCAGCAGAATCTGGCCATTTTGTGCTTTATGCGTGTTAATGAATCTACATAATGAAAAACACTGAAAAAGAGCGAACTTCTTAGTGTTTCCATCAAGCTCTCCAAATAAAGGACAAGAAATAATTGCCGCCCTTTTAAATGTCCCACAAGGCCACCCAGATGTTCTTCAGCAGCACTGGAGCAGAGTTCACAGTGCTCTGGAGAAAACAAAGTGTTCCGTGGCAAATCCTCCTCCACAATGTGAAGATTCACAAAATTGACATTTGTTCAGTGACGGTGCTGCACTGTAGGGGTGAATCAGAAACACTGTCAAATGTCTTTTATGTTGTTTGCTACAACTAACTTTGATGGGGTTCAGAGCACATTTTTGGAGCCAATCATTCAGAAATCCAGATAATTTCTTCTCAGAACTCGATGCAGTCTAAATTGCATATACTGTACATAATTGCCAACTGACATAAAACATTGTCTCCCAACTCACACTGGAAAATGGGTTCGCAAACATTTCCATCTCCGGCCCTTTTCACTCTTGACTGTACATTAGCATTTCACCTAATTGGCTGTGTCAGTATTATGCTCTCAAAACAAAACTGGCATGCATGTGTTCCTGTACTATTCAATAATTCCTGCAGTCTCAGATAACACAGTCTATCTGTTTACTGACTATCTGATGCATACTACACACTCTAATCAGGCCGGCTGACTTTACACAAATTCCAAGAGTATCAGTTTGCCTAGAGACAAGGTCATATTTGATCAAATATGACCTTGATAAAACCAGCACTTTGGTTTTTCTGGTTTTGCCAAAGTTTAATGTGAGGCAAAGCAAGTAAACTACATATTCATGTTTTTGTTCTCTATAATGAACTGTAATGATCAGCAGTTTAATGTGTTCTTAGAAAAATACAACTACTACTACTAGCAGAATAAGGTCAGTGCCCTAACAGCCACATAGAAACATGCAAAACCCAGGGCCACAAAAATGGGGTATGCAGTATATGCAAGGGGCGTTGCATTTCAAAAGTGTATTTTATTATCAAGGGAGTACATATCAATCACTCACCCTTCGACATTACAGTCAGACACAGTCACATGACCAAATTGAATAGAGGAGGGAAACTTTCTGGGGCACAGAACAGAACCCCCCCCCCAGTGCATCAAAATGAGGAAAGCAGTGTTCAAGTAAAATAAAAAGATATTGGTAAGCTTAACCTATAATTATTTTCATTGTAAGTCATGAAGTCAATCAACATTTAATGTCACTGGCTGAAAGGGCAAAGTGATTCATGTTATTATTAGTTCATTTCAGAGCATCTCTATTGCTCAAAACATAAAAAACATCGAAGTATGTTTGTGAATGGGTGTTTGATTGACATTTGAGAGACACTGAAGAGATGGTTAACAGCCTGCAAACCATGTTTTTAATTCAAAGGTCATTTGTGTGATTCATGCAGATCCGATGACTTTTTGAAAACTCTTGCAACATCATACTTCAGTATAAAACAGTGCTGAACTTTGGCAAAAAGTGAATTTTAAATAGTGATTTCATAAATGTCGAAATATAAATCCCAAAGCAAAGCATGTTAAAAGAATGAAAAAAATTTCATTTTAAAAGTGTTTGTTTTCCTGCAGGTGGCACAAATCTTCCACTTAAGCATGGCACATTTTCCATGAATTACAGTCAAACCAAAATGTATTCAGACACCTTCAACATTTCACACATTATCACAGTTTATTCGCTATAGTTTAGAAAATGGTAATAAAATATGACAAGAACTCAAGAGTTAAACTGTGTCAGAACAAATTAATCTTGATAAAAACATGGTCAGGTCAAAGTGTCTGAATAAGTTTTTGTCCCAATTTTTTTTCTATTTTACTGGTAGTCCACTGTATGAAGAATTTTTGGGTATAATATGTCACAGTTTACTTTATTTTTCTATCCTCACTTACATAAAATGAACTATAGTGTCCTGCACCAACTAGTAAAAAAAAAACAAAAAAAATCTAAAATTATATCTGGTGTCTGAATAATTTTTGGTTTGACTGTATCGCCATGAATTACAAAAATAAATAAATACATAATAATACATATCTTCTTGAATTTTACATATAATATTCCCATTTTGTATAAAATATATAAAAACAAGAATCATTTTGAGGCAAATAAATAATAAAATATACACTTCAGATCCCTCCAAAACTGCTTAACTAAAAAGTGAGCAATATTACATGTGTAGTTTGAAAAAAATCATTTAAAAAGAAATGTGTTCTAATTTCTAGGGTCGAACAGGCATCAGGGGGTTAAAGGGGGGTGTTATACAACACACTTTTGGCCTAATCTTCTGTTAATGCAGACGAGCATGTTATGTCTTGCAGCATGCAGACTAACATGAACACCCTAGCAACCACATAACACATTAAACCCACTTAGAACACCCTACCAATCATTCAGCAACATACTAAAAACCATTCAGAACATCTTAGCAACTGCATAACAATGCCTTGGCAACCATCCACATCTTTGTACACATAAAAACACTCAAAATCCTTCCTGTTTTTGGTAACTCTCTTTACACAAGGCGCAGACACATTAAATTAGATAACAAAACACTTGTGACGATGACAGGTTAACAGCATTTTCTACTCAAACAGAAAGTCCTGTGTCCCAGATGGATTTGCCAATATGATATTATGAGTGCCTCTTTCCCTCAGGTTCTTTTAAATATTTGTGTTTTAAGTTTTACACAAACAGTTACAACATTTTTCGCATTGCAGACTAGAAACGCTCATGGTTTAGAGACATTTTGAGAAACAAATAGCAAGCAACAACCTAGCTGCTCAGAGATGTACAATATAATTACAGTAAACTAAGCGACATTTATTTGAATAATATATATTAATTGAGTGACATTTGAATAATATATAATATACAAATTATTTTAATTAAAAAAAAAAAAATAAATAAATAAAATATATATATATATACACACACACAAATATAGACAAAGTTTACTCTATTTTATATATATTCTATATATTTACTTTTTTAGACATGCATGATCTACCATTGCTATTATGTGGTGGATTGAACCATTTACCATGACAGAACAATAGTATTCTTTACCTTGGAGTACCATATACCATTGTAAATGAATACAGTAATCACTTAGTACCATGGTATGCAGTATATATAGCAAAGTACCACGGTAGCACCATAGTATGTTTTTGTAGGGGTCTGCTAAATGAAGCTGGCCATTCTTGCACTTCAGCATGAACTGAGCAGTGAATCTGATGGTGTCTGTCCCTGTGGACAGACTTAGGTATAAAATCATAGTCCTTGTTCTTTTCTGTTTACCCACAAACATGCACCGCACCAACGGTCACTTTGTGACGTCAATGAGTCTGTGTATGTGTAGATAGTGGATCAACTGTGAAATCCCGAGTCTAGCAACTTTTTACGCAGTGTTTTTCACTCGTGTCCCAGAAGACCGTATTTCTCTGCAACACTTCAGCAGATTTCCAGTCAGTGGCTCTGGAGTGTAGCGTGACCATTGTGTGAGTTCAATGACAGGTTCGCACTGCTCAAATTACATAATCTCAAACTCTGACTCTGTCATCACCTCTTTATAATACAAGCAGGCACCATGTCTACTTATGTAATATTTTATGTGCCCTTTTGCTTTTAGTTTCAAGCTATATTTAGAATCTGAGGCCACATTGGAAACCTGAGATTTAAAATATAAAATCCGAAAGTAACTGAAGGTTACTGAAGGAAGAGAATAATGAGTAATAAAATGAATAAGAAATATTCATATAAGTCACTAATATGCTCCTTGAATCATTTTCAAATCATGCTGGAGAACATGATCATGAAGTTTTGTTCATGTGCTGCTGTCATTAATGCAAAATGAAACACACCAAATACTAAGATAAATTCATATTTTTAAAATTCCAATGTATTTGTCAAATTTTCACTCAAATTGTTCAGCTGATATTATAATTTAAACCTTGTTTAAAATAAAAATCTACATCCAGTCTGTTGTAAAAACTAATCAAATCTACATTATTATGCCATCAATACCGATCCATTCTATTATGGAATTTAAAAAAACTACCTACATTGTCTATTATAAAACATAAAAATCTATATCAATTCCATTATAAATTAGGATGATTGACTACATTCAGTCAAATCTACATCCTGTCTATTATAAAATGAAATAAAATCTGCATCCATTCAGCTATAAATTAAGATATCATCTATTAAATCTGTTATACAATCTATTATAAATTAAAATAAAATCTATACATCCAATCTATTATAAAATAAAACTTGCGTCCAGTCTATTATACAACAAAACAAAATCTACATCTGGTCTGTTTAAAATAAAATAAAATAATAAAATAAAATAAAATCTAACTCTAACCCTATCCTATGTATTATATCTACATACAATCTATAATTCTACTTTGTGGGAACAAGCTGATTTCTCTGAGACGTTTTCTCAGTTTGCAGATGCTTTTATCCAAAGCGACTTGCATTCCACTTTTTATAGGGACAACCCCCCTCGAGCGACCCGAGGTCAAGGGCTGAAAGTTCACTGCTGATAGTTCATCAAACCAAACCAACAAACTCATACCATCCTGTGCTGCAATCTCCGCACTACACTATTTCAGCAACAGAGGGCATGACAGATCCCTCAGACAGAAAACCAACAAATAAAAGAAATGCATCAGTGCTTCCAACGGCCTAAAAATGAAATAAATGACAGTGTGTGGAACTCAACAACATGTCACAGATTCTGACAATAGAGCTTCAGTTGTATTGAACCCAGAACATTCCTCTAAGTCCATCAATATTTCACCATCCTTCTATAAGCTCAGGAGCTGTTTAGTGGCTTGTGTGATGGCCCTGCGCATTTTCAGGTCATAGGTAAAGAGGCAGTGATCAATAAATCCCTAAGTGTCCCTTAGGTTCACGTAATTAGATTAGGATACTATAAATAATCTCACATTCAAATGAATGTCTGACAGCTCCAATAGCAATTTATAGTCCCTCTATGGAGCAGGGGTTTCCACACTCGGTCCTGGAGGGCCGGTGTCCTGCAGAGTTTAGCTCCAACTTGACTCAACACGCCTGCCTGGAAGTTTCTAGTATGCCTAGTAAGACCTTATTTAGCTGGTTCAGGTGTGTTTAATCAGGGTTGGAGCTAAACTCTGTAGGACACTGGCCCTCCAGGACTGAGTTTGGAGACCCCTGCACTAGTATATCATACACTAAATCCATCACAGATGTATCCCTTGATGCAAGTGTCTACTGTACACTACATCTCTTTATTTTGAAGCATGGGATTAGAGAGCAGCCTGTCTTTATCACAGAATAATATAGTGACATTTACCTTTGGAGAGATTAATCACATGAGAAATGATAATCTTGTGGTAATTCTTTCTAGAATCCTTGGCTTATATATATATAGCAGCAAATGAGCATATTAGAATGATTTGCGAAGGATCATGTGACACTGAAGACTGGAGTAATGATGCTGAAAATTCACTACAGGAATAAATTACACTTTACAATATATTCAAATAGAAAACAGTTATTTAAAAGTGCAATAACAGTATTACTTTTCTTTACTGTAATTGTAATCAAATAAAACACAGCCTTGGAACACATAAGCAGCTTCTTATAAAACTTTTAAAACATAATTGTAGTATGTACTGTAGTTTAAAAGAATCCAGTAAAATATTGGTTTGCATTTACATGTGTTTGTATTTGTATTAGATGTTTCCTAGAGCAGTGTTTGTCATGCAGATTGTTTCTCTACACTAATTCGCTCTCTTATATAAACCACTCATGGGCATCACTCTTCATGTTTTGTCTTTGCTCCATTGTTTTTTCCTGTTTACTTAAACTCATCTAGCTGCCATAATGAAGTAAAGTACATTGTCTTGCTATTTTTCATTGTGTGATGCACATAAAATTGTATATTGGCCCAGATGACTAACATAAGATACAAAGTAATTTATGAATGTTAACTCAAGTCATTAATATGTAATTCATATTGCTTGCTAGGGGAGAGCAGATCTAGTTTTCACACGTTTTACTTCAATGACTTAAAGCAGACAAACATTAAAGTCTTGACTACAACAAAGCTATTGAACTTTCCCACCATTATTGACAAGAAAAAAAAATTCAGTTCATTAAAAAAAGTGTAATCCAATAGTGGGGCATGTTGTCACAATGAAAACTTCCTCATGTGACCCCTGTCAAAAAAAACAAAAAACAGTAGTGGTCCTCATGGCATCATTGAATTAGAAGTAAACTAGGGCACAATATCCATTTTTCCACCAATGTTACTCTAAACTAGGTGTTAATTTGAACATTCATCCAAACATTTTTATTTTATTTTATAATTTTGTGTAACGGAGGTTCATTAAAGCCTCATAATGAAATTCAGATCTAGGCTGATGAAGCTCCCCTGGGTGTATTATCCTCTTTGGGATGTCTAAAGTTAAACTGTGCTGCTGTATATAAATAGAGGCCATAGTTTTATGTAAATAAGAATGTAATTATGGGTGTTTATAAAGAAATGAAGCGGGTCACTAGTTCACATCTTAATGTCTTCAATGATCTCTGTTCTTTAGAGGTCCTTGTTACAAAAGTAGCCAAAAGTTTGAAGGCAATTATAAAAACTAGGACGGTGGAGTAGCAACCCTGATTTCTGTTAATATATGAAGTTAAGAAGTGGCACGCAACCCTGTCCAAGTCCGTTGTGGTGTCCACGCAGTGATGCACGACAATCAGGTTTCATCTGCACTGCAAAAAAAAAAAAGTCCATGGGCCCTATCATACACCCAGCTGGTGTATGTTTTTTGCTAGTTTCAGCCCGAAGCAGTTATCATTTTCCCGTCCTGTGCCACGTTGTTTAAACAGCAAATGCATTTGCGCGCCCATGGGCGTGCTGGTCTGAAAACGAGGTGTGTTCAGGCGCATTGCTATTTTGAGGCAAATGAAATAGACTGCGCCATTGACCAACAAAAACCCTGGTCTAAAGTCAATGGCGCAGTAGTTTTTTTTTGTTATTTAAAGAGCGCGTTAGTATAGGCGGGTCCACAGCGCGTATACACATTGCTTATTACACGCACAGCAGCACACAAACGTGCCAAATATTAAAAACGTAAAGGATTGCAATGTAAAAGATTATTATTGTGTAGGCTACATAAATATAAAACTGCCTACATGTCATAATGGATAGTCATTGCATGTGTCAGAATTAGGCTACCTATTTGCTCGCGCACGAGCAGCTCTGTTTCATCTCTGGAGACGCGTTCTGTCTTTGCGCTTGCAAATTCCGCCATGTAAATAGTAAATCCGTCACAGCACGAGCACAACTGGCTCTTAAAGGTGAATGGGAGATGAGACTCTGATTGGTTTATTGCATGTTATGCCCAAAACACACCCATTACTCATTAAGAGAATAGGGACAACCCTTTTAGACCATGCGCCGGGCGTTAAACTAGCAAAAGTGGATTTGGACAAGACCTAAGTGCACCTGTACCGTGCGCTTTAGACCATGCGCTTAGATCGTTAAAAATAGGCCCCATGTCTTTAAAACCTTCATTAAAATCTTTAAAACAAAGTAAAATTACTTTTCAGAAAACTTACCAGAGAATGTCTTTAATTAATTTTATAAAATGTATATTACTTGTTTTAAGCATTAATCACATGAGTTTTAAAGATCACAAATACAGTAAAAACAGTAATATTTTGAAATATTACAATTTTGAATAACTGTTTTCTATGATAATATCGCTTAAAATGTTATTTATTCCTGTAGTGAATTTTCAGCATCATTACTCCAGTCTTCAGTCACATGATCCTTCAGAAATCATTCTACAATTCTGATTTGCTGCTTAAGAAACATTTCTTATTAGTATACATTTTGAAAACAGTTGTGCTGCTTTTTTTTCTTGTTGAAACGGTGATACATTCTTAGAGAAATTACAGAAAGAATAGACTGAATTGAAAACAGCATTTATTTGAAATAGAAATCTGTTGTAACATAATGGTCAATTTTGATGAATTTAATGTTCCCATGATGATATTTATCTGATTAACTACTTAGCTGCATGCATAATTTAAAAATATTTTTTATTTATTTTGAAAAGTCACTTTTCGACATAACCTACGCTCTCTCTCACTCTCCCGGCTATCTGCTATGGTTTCATCTTTGCTTCCTTCCCCTGAACAGTTATCATCTCTTGATGTTAACCGTGCTACTGATACTTTCTGCTCCACTCTTACATCTTGTTTAGACACCGTCTGCCCCTTGTCTTCCAGGCCAGCTCGTACCACCTCTTCTGCCCCTTGGCTATCTGATGATCTCCGTGAGTATCCTACTACTTGTCCGCTTGATCCTATTCCATCTCATCTCCTTCAAGCCATTTCTCCTGCCGTTGTACTTGCACTCACCCACATCGTTAACACATCCCTTCACACTGGTGTTTTTCTCTTAACATTTAAACAGGCTCGTATAACCCCACTTCTTAAGAAACCCACTCCTTTGACCTCATGATTCTCATTTGCTCTGACATGCACTGTGAGCTGTAAGGTCTTATATAGACAGGTGTGTGGCTTTTCTAATCAAGTCCAATCAGTATAATCAAACACAGCTGGACTCAAATGAAGGTGTAGAACCATCTCAAGGATGATGAGAAGAAATGGACAGCACCTGAGTTAAATATATGAGTGTCACAGCAAAGGGTCTGAATACTTAGGACCATGTGATATTTCAGTTTTTCTTTTTTAATAAATCTGCAAAAATGTCAACAATTCTGTGTTTTTCTGTCAATATGGGGTGCTGTCTGTACATTAATGAGGAAAAAAAATTAACTTAAATGATTTTAGCAAATGGCTGCAATATAACAAAGAGTGAAAAATGTAAGGGGGTCTGAATACTTTCCGTACCCACTGTATATATATATATATACACACCTTGCTACGTGTACTGCGTTAGGCTAACCGAAACTTGTCATTTGCACTTATATATTGTTGCTCTTTTGTTAGTTTTGACTGCTTTTATTGTCCTCATTTGTAAGTTGCTTTGGATAAAAGCGTCTGCTAAATGACTAAATGTAAATAATTTGGAACCAGAGAGCCAGCAAAAAAAAAAAAACTCACTCAGTTCAAGCTTGTCCACAAACGCTACTGGATTGTTTCCATGCGCTACAAAATACGATTAAAGAAGGAGAAGCTGATGTACACATCATAAAATTATGTTAAAAACAGCCTTAGATTTAAATTTAAGACAAAATGATCAGATGTTCTTCCTTTCATTGAGGCTCAAGATGCACTTTGGATCATTTTAAAATTCTGCTGGAGAAAATGATCATCAGGTTGTGTTCGTCACACCCTCTACTCTGCCAGCACTACAACCCAGTACAACCCATCTATACATTAAATTGGGCACTAACAAGCACAACACATGCTTTCATCACATACAAAAATGTAAATTCTGTTACCATTTTTTTTCAAACTTATAGAAACAGCCAAATTTATAAACATATCATTCAGACCGATTTTGATTTTAATGGCAATTCTTTTTTCTGTTTTGCTGAAGAATACTAGCATATAGCATATAGAACACCAGAATATAGTAAACAGTCATTTTTACTACTTTTGTAATGCTTTAATTGTGATTTTTGACATTTTGGTTTGAAGTGGAGCCAGGATTATTATAGATAACTACAATTAAGCCTGAAACTAAAACATCACCTAAAACCTAAACCTAAAACCATAAAAATTTAAATAAATGAAATAAATGTTCATAAATATATAAACTTTTGTGCTAGTTTAACTTGATGTATTAAAATAACTAAAATTAAAACCATTTTAAAAAATGTTACTTGAACTGAAATAAACTCCAATGTATATAAAAAATAATACATAAAAAGTTTATTTCAGCTAAACTTGTACTAAAATAACTGAAATTAAAAGCATTAACCCTTATGCGCTGTTCGTTTGGAGTATACACTCATGCTGTTTGAGGTCTCCAGAGACCCCAGACAACAAAATGTGATGATAATGTTTTTTAAAAACAAATGTAATTTTACTCAGTTTATTAATGCATTTACTCTACATTTGTGCAGTTTTGGGAGGAGTTGTGGTATTTTTTTAATTAATATAAATAAATAATATAACAAGGTAATTTGTTACTTGAAGTAAAATAAATGTAAAAACTTTTATTTTAGCCACTTTAACTTGTACTATAATAAATTAAAACTGGAATAAAAAAAATCTAAATCTAAATGATTTTAGCAAATGGCTGCAATATAACAAAGAGTGAAAAATGTAAGGGGGTCTGAATACTTTCCGTACCCACTGTACATAAACTACTAAAAGTGACAAAAACAAATAAAATTCAAAATAAAATATTAAAACAAAAAGCTGATTCAAGACAACAATAAAAATAGTCTCTCAATACAAATATGAGACTGATTGGAGAAGAGATTGATGTCAAATGAGTAAATAGTGACTGAATCTTCATTTTTGTATGAACAATACCTTTACCATATAAATGTCTTTAAAATGTTTACGTGAACTGCTATAGAGCGCGGACGCATCAGGCCTTCTCTTCCTCTCACCTCTTTTCACTTGTGTCTCACGAGGATGATTCGCTGGCCTATCTCTGCAGCAGCGCAGTACAGAACAGCTCCCCGACCCACTTTATTAAGACTAAAATTACAACACCAACAGAATGGGGAACTGGTCCAGGATGACACACACACACAGTCTTGCATCTGCACTCTCAGAGATCCAGAAAAAAAGACAAATTCACAGCCGTTGGTGCACTCCTTTATCTCAAAAATGTATGTGCAATGCAACCGAAGGCCAAAATCAATAGCGGACTTAGAAACATACACATGAACACAGTGCAGTTGACCCAGTGCATGTAGAGGCAATAAAACCACATCCTGGTATCCAAAACATCAACTCACCACAGTCCAGGTCACAGTTTACCATTTCCAGGACAGATTTATAGCCTTAAAACTTTGCATTTTATGAGCGTGCTCAGTGAGTGTGTAGGGCAAACATATCTCCAGGTCATATTTGACCCCAAAATTAAAAGAAAAATGTAGAAATTATATTTTACACAAAGAATATGAAGCCTATTTTTTCAGACCATTAAGATTGTTTTGCATTTGGACATTATTTTAAGGATAAGCACATTTCTCCCAGAATATCCATAATTGTCATTAGATTCTCAATCTTGTGACAGATTTTTAAAAAATGTATTTTAAATTTATTTTTAAATGTTACTTTTCATTCCATTTCCACTTTTACATTTTTTATCGTTGTTGTTAAAATAGCATAAATAAAAAGTGATATACTTTTTTGGTAATTTCCATTATTGTGATTCATATTTCTGTAAGATAGAACTTTTTTTTTATTTATTTTTTTTTATAAAATGGCATAAATAGAATAGCATATATAAATTATACATGTATTTTGGTACTTTTTGTTATTTCCATTATTCTCATTAGATTCTCATTCATGTAACAGATACTTTATTTTACTTTTATTTACATTTATCATTTATTTTTCAAAGTGAATTTTCTTAAGTTTACATTTTTTACATTACATTTTTGTGGAAATAGCATAAAAACAGTACAACAAAAATGAAAATATATTAATTTCATTCACATTAATTATGTTTTTTTTGCATTTAAGTCATGAGAGCAATGAAAATAATGTCACAATGCAAAATAAATAAATAAATAAAAATAAGCTTCAAGTAAACTTGATTTTGGCTAGAAATATTACCTAGACATGTTCTTTAGCAGGTTGAAAAGATTCAGTACATTTTCAAAAGTCCATCACACAAACTAACAATTCAAAGTCACTCTTTAAACTGCTTCACCAGGATAAAGAAGCTCAGGGCCCAAAAGGGTCATTGGTACCAGTCAGCATGTGTGTGTGTGTGTGTGTGTGTGCGAAAGTCATACCATTTCAACCTGCCGAGGGTCCAGCTGAGTCGGTTCTGTTGCCGGGACGGCGAACTGGATTTTCCTCCTTTCTTTGGGTTCCACGGGGCCCTCGGAGGGACTCGAGGGATCCATGATGTGCTTTCGTCCTCTGTCAGTCTCACAAATATTACTGGAATCTACCTATGACTGTCTCAACATACATATGAACACACACACGTGGTGTCCTCCAGGCAGCTTTCTTCAGTGCTCGTGGAGTTGTCTCCTCTCTCCTTGACTCTGATAGTAGTCTTCTGTGATTTTTTTCTCTGTCGAGCCTCTCAGATATACCAGCGGCCTCTTTTTTTCCTTTCTCTTATCAGTGTGACCTCTGGTTTTCTCCCTCTCACAGTGTTTGGAGTCGGTGTGGGCGTCCTTATATTAGCCGGGAGGAGGGAGAGAGGCGGAGCTCAGAGAGAGGATGGTACACTAGAGTCTTTTAGCGGGGTGTGCTGACGTTGATTTCTAATCAGAAAAAAAAAGATAATCTCATCCAGCTGGCTGAGCCTCTTTTGGCCTCTATTTGTGAATAGGAGATTAATAGACAGCGAGAGAAATATAGAGAGAGGGCAATAACTCATGTCAGCAACCAATTTCAATGTATACTTCAGTTTTACACATCTAAATAGACGTGTTGATGTTGAAAATCATCAGGAGTGACATTGATCTTATGTTTTGTGCAGCATCAATAACTTGTCCAATTACAGTGGCTCTGATTTAAAGGGATAGTTCACCCAAAAATGAAAATCCTATCATTATTTACTCACCCTCATGTCACTTTAAAACTGTATGACTTTCTTTATTCTGTAGAATACAAAAGAAGATAACTTGGATTATATTTAATATGCCAATCAGATATTTTAAAAGGGACTTGTGTCTAAATACTTTTTGGACCATGATATGTATAAAATGCATCTGAAACCCAATATAAATAATGTTCGGCCTGTTGTGAATAATACAGAATAATTCTGTAATACTGTAACATATAGATGTTCAATAGATTTAAGAGTCAAATTCAGTGCTGTTATTGCTATTAATTTTTTACAAATTATTTTTGTTAATTGAAATAAAGCTGAAGTAAAATAATAGAAATATTAGATGAAAAACGTAAATTAGAAATGTTGCCTTTACAGCTAACTAAAATAAATAAAGTTGTAGTAAAATTACTCAAATTAAAATAAAACAGAAATACAAAAATTAATAAAAATAAATATAGAAATAAATGGTAATAAAACGACAAAAGTGCATGAAATGACAAAAAATTACATTAAAATGAAACCAGAAAATATAAATTTAAAAGCGAATTAAAAATATGAATAACTACTATAATAGTATATAAATTAAATACTAAAACAACACTGAGCATCAAGCAACTAAAGCAACAGAACGATTGTGTGATGCAAATACAGACCTGGGGCCAGTTGCATAAATATAGCCATTATGTTAAGAACTAGCATGACTAACTAGCAGTTAGCAAAAAAAAAACTAGCAGTTAGCCAAGTGGTAATCAGTATGTTTGGAATCAATTTAGACAAATCTATATTACAGCTAACTAAAATAAATAAAGTTGTAGTAAAATTACTCAAATTAAAATAAAACAGAAATACAAAAATTAATAAAAATAAATATAGAAATAAATGGTAATAAAACGACAAAAGTGCATGAAATGACAAAAAATTACATTAAAATGAAACCAGAAAATATAAATTTAAAAGCGAATTAAAAATATGAATAACTACTATAATAGTATATAAATGAAATACTAAAACAACACTGAGCATCAAGCAACTAAAGCAACAGAACGATTGTGTGATGCAAATACAGACCTGGGGCCAGTTGCATAAATATAGCCATTATGTTAAGAACTAGCATAACTAACTAGCAGTTAGCAAAAAAAAAACTAGCAGTTAGCCAAGTGGTAATCAGTCTGTTTGGTATCAATTTAGACAAATCTATAATTTTATGTAACTGACTTAAAAAGTTGTGAACGGTCTTAAAGAAACTTGTGAGACGAAGGTGTCTCTGAAGTCATTTTTTTTTGTCAAAATAACAATAAAACAAGGCTTTGCAAGTCATGTGTTCAGAAGTTATACAAACTCTCCAGCAGAAGATCCTCTCTCAACACACTCACTGGCGACACCTGGTGTACACCATGAAAAGCATGCGGTTCATTTTAGGAGATAATAATGAAAAGAGAATAATAGCAAGAGCAAATAAAATTGGACCTGACACGTAGAAAGAGGATGAGTGGGTAAATTGCACTGAAAAAAACAACATTGTTAAACTAATATTGCGATAAACTAATAAACATCGAGTGCTCACACATCAAATAAATCAGAAAAAGGTTTCCGCTTTGTGCATCTGTTCTATTTCAGCACGAGTGTTCGTGTGAGAGCTGAAATTCAGCTGGAGCAGCAAAAATAGTGACTAAAAATGGTTTTAATCAAACTCCCATCAGCGACTTCAGACCTGCCTCTAATCTCTCGTTTGAGACTAAAGGATACGAGTGAAACACTACTGCTACAGTAACTGTGTCTATACATTACATAAGCAGAAGCTTCAAATGTGTTTGGCTTGAGATTCCCTCTAAAATGAAAAGCATATATACTGTAACCTGTATAATATAGTTGCACAACTAAGTACTTGACAGTCTTTTTTCAGCAAGGGCGCAATAAATGGGTTAAAAGTGACATTTAAGACATTGTTACAGAAGGTTCTTATTTTAAATAAATGCTGTTCTTTTGAACGTTTTATTCATCAAAGAATCCTGAAAAAATTAATTAAGCAGCACAACTGTTTTCAACATTGACAAATCAGCATATGTGACCCTGGACCACAAAACCAGTCATAAGGGTCCATTTTTTCAAAATTATGATTTATATATCATATGAAAGCTGAATAAATGAGCTTTCCATTGATGTATGGTTTGTTAGGATCGGACAATATTTGGCTGAGATACAACTATGTGAAAATCTGGAATCTGAGGGTGCAAAAAAATCTAAAAATCATTGAGAAAATCGCCTTTAAAGTTGTCCAAATGAAGTTGTTAGCAATGCATATTACTTATCAAAAATTAAGTTTTAATATATTTACAGTATTTACAAAATATCTTCATGATCATGATCTTTACTTAATGTTCTAATGATTTTTGGCATAAAAGAAAAATCAATAATTTTGACCCATACAATGTACATTTGGCTATTGCTACAAATATACCCCAGCGACTTAAGACTGCTTTTGTGCTCCAGGGTCACATATTAGAATGATTTCATTAAGCTTTGGATCACAGGAATAAATGACATTTTACTATATATATATATATATATATATATAAATAGAAAACAGTTATTCTAAACTTTAATAATATTTCAGTTTTTACTGCATTTTGATCATTTTGGCTGCCTTGGCGCACATAAGAGACTTCTTTCAAAAATATTTTAAAAGTCTTAAATGACAACTATTTTGAACATCAGCGTACACATTTACACAACTGACAAAATACATTTCAAAGCTTTGCACTCAACATTTTCAGACTAAATAAGCAAACACCAAAAAAATGCAATAAATTGTCCTTGCTCTTCTACTCACATTTTTCTAAATCCTGAATTGCAGTGGGAACAAGCCAAACAATTCACTATCTAATGACCATGTCAGCAGCCGTGGACCACTCAGGCTGGCTAGCTTGTTTTTTATGCTGCATTCTGCAGATGGTTGAACACACATTTTCTCACTCACATATTAATGCAGCATTTGCTCACAGATGAAATCTGACCAAGTGCACGCCTCGACCTTCTTAAATCCCTCGATTTGAGCCATGCTGCTTGCAGCACTCAATGCCAGTGCCCTAAATCTCCATTTGGCATCTATGAGAAACTGCCTGAAAGAACGAGAAAAAAAGCTTTGATTAAAACAAACTCCCTTGTATTAAACTTAAAGGCATGAATGTTTTTACTTAAAAAAAAAAATACTATTATAATACTCAACAGTAATCAGGTTAGATTTACTCATAACTTTGTCATTTAACTTCAGTTAAGTAGATTTTAATTACTTTTATAACTGTTAAAGTATTTAAAACGTGCAAAATAAAAGAAACTCTTGCCTTAAAATTTTCTCAATTTCTTTTCTTTCACTGTGCTTCAAACCATGTGTCTTGTAGAGGTGCTATTACATTTCCAAGAGATTTGGCATTTTTTTGCTAATCTGATTTATGATTGTTTTGCACTTAGACAATGAAACTGGTGGAAAACCACTCAGAACACCTTAGCTACTGCATAGTAAAGTCATGGCATTCATCTACAAAACCCTAGTATTATGGCAGCATGTTTTGCATAAGCATGCACTTCAGAAATCCTATGTAATGCACTACCACAAAATGTTCAAAGTATGCATGGGTCAAAGACGAAAAAGGGTTTAAGCATAAAAACAATGCTGCTTTAAATTGTTTTTCCAAAAAAAAATTATATTTTTGTTTCATGTAATTGTATTTTTGTTTTTCTGAGCAAAAAAAATAATTATCATACATTTTCCCCTGATTTACAGAAGACACCCACTAAAATGTCATTCAGTGTAACAATCTTGTCAGGTATATTTACAACAAAAATCCATTTATGACACATTAAAAAACTAATTACACTCTAAAAAATGCTGGGTTGTTTCAACCCAATGTTGGGTCAAATATGGACTAACCCAACTGTTGGGTTAAATTTTGGTTACATTTGTAAATTAACTTTTTAACCCAACAGTTGGGTTAGTCCATATTTGACCCAACATTGGGTTGAAACAACCCAGCATTTTTTAGAGTGTACTTTCACCCCAAATACTAATTAAATATTTCACATTTTTTAAATTTGCCACTATCCTAGGTTTTGCCCATTTGTCAGTAAGATTTTTTTTACTCATTTAAAACCCAATAACATGTTATATGCTCACTTATTCTTTTATATATTTTAATATGTACAGGTAAGAATAAGCAAGTTGTTTGAATTTTTACATAACTATAAGTGCTACACTGAATGACAATGGAACATTATTTCAACCAAATTTTGACATTTTGTTCTTCAAAAACTTATTTGAAACCTTAAATGTAGACACTTTACTTGCATTTAATGTGCTTTCTATGGACATAAGATCACTTTTGTACATTTCTTTTGATGCGGACATCTTAACGTCTTTGACCCGCATATAAATGTGTATGATAAAATTGGCATGCATATATTTACATTAAATGTACCAGACACATTTTACTCAGCCACATTTTTCATTTATTATCAGTTTACAACATGTACATTGGGTGTAGTCAAATCAAAACTGGCAATTCTGGCGCTAAAATTCAAGTCAGTTCAGTGTCTTTCCGAAGATGCTTTTGATTTAAATTAACTTTGCTAAACCATGTGGTCCTGAAAACAACATTCGGATGAGCACATTCATTTCCCCCCACCAAAAATCTAAATAAGAACACATCTTATGCACAAGCTATTACAAATCTTTGAAAACAAAGGCCTCACTCAAGTACTGCAAATGACTTCAAGTTCTCCTTATGCCTTTGGGATGAAGTAGCACAAGCTGGATCGAACCTCTTGCTTTACACATATCAGCACGAAAGAAAGTAGCTTGATTTAGACATTTACGCAGCCCTCAAAGAAATCGCACATGGCTAAAACTCACTGACCGTCGTGGAGAAGTGGGAAAAGACAGCCTCCAAATAATGCTGTACATCTCTGGGAGGGATGAACATCATCCATTCGCATTCAAAAACAGTTCCTTTAACATTCACTTTTTCCTTTAACGGAAGAAAGAAATATATTAATATGTGGTAAACGTAGGTTTAACAGCTAAAGCACATTAAGTAAAAAAATGACAACGAACAAAAAGATCAGCGCAGCGGTTCAGGAAGGGCCGGTGGCTCCTCCCAGGGTGTACCTCAGGTCTTGGTCCTGGGTGAACTGAGTTTCAGAAGCAGCGTTAGGCGAGGGGGCGTAAGAGGAAGCCGGTGGTGGGGTGGCGCTCGGGGGAGAGGAGGGTCCCCGTCCAGGGCGCAGGTCTGTAGCAGGATGTCTGCTCTCTGAGGCCTGCTGGGAGATGAGCTGAAGCAGGGTCGTAGCTACATCTGATGTAATGTCGTGAGTGTGTTTTGCAGACTTCGAGCCTGTTGCCTCTGGATTTACTAATGCAGAATCTGCCAGGAAAAAAGACAAAAAAAAAAAGACAAAATATTATGATCAATATATATATATATATTACAACATTTAAGCAATACATAATATTACTACACTGTAAACCCTAATAAGTCATGAGAACTTAAATTTATATTAATTTTAATAAACCAAGAATAAGAAGGTAAAACTTCAGACTTTGGTTTTATACTACAAAAACAGATTAAATGCACTTATCTGGAAATATTGAATATGCCAACTTGATTATTAAGCAATAAATAAGCTTATTGCTACTATTACACTGTTTGTTGTTAATTTTTTTGGATGAACAAATCGTGATTTTGACGTAAAAAATAATTAAATCTAAATAGAATTCAAATGGAGCCGTATTAATGCACATATGAAAATATGAATCTGCATTAAGGGATTATTCTTCACTTGCAAGCAAATATTAGCTTTATTTGCTCTTAGCACTTTCATATAATTCTGTTAAATGTATAACATGAACATTTAAATGTCTCTTTGAATATTAAATATCTATTTATGGTCTAACTTATGGAGTATATGGGTATAAACTTAACTCATTTCAACTTTTTAAAATTATTTTAAAAAGGTATATAATTAGTAAGAGTAATATTAACAAATAATCTGTATAATAATTTAGCTGTGTTATAATGGTGAAATGATGCTCTCAAATAGTTTGGGTTTTGCTAATGCAGCAACTGGAAGGAAAAAAGAAAGAGCAGTCTAGATTTATATAACTTATCATTTATATGCTAGATTTATATAACGCGACCCTTCACCGGATGATAATTCTAATGCTAAAGTTGTTTTATTTATTGCAAAGTCGAGCCTAATACATTAATACAGGGGGCGTGATGTCGGTCTCAAATGTGTTTATAAATAAGATAATACATTGATGTAATTTATATCTATTAGTAAGACTTTCATGATTTATTTCTGCAGTACAATCAAGTACTGATCTGGATCAGAAAATTAGTCATCGTTCAATGACCTCTAGTTGAATCAGAGTTAAGATACACACTTAGTGAAAACACGATGAGCTAAAAGCAAGCGCCCACGTCTGCATGGCTAAAGTGCTTTCAAAACAGTTGGACTGTCCCTTAAGCTAATAGAGGAGTCAACCTGAAATGAATCCATGCTTGACACTCGACCGATTATTCATCATTTAGGCAGTTCTGCAGATGTGGGATCAAGTTAGCTTTTATTTGTGCATTTTATATTGTAGCAGTCGTTTGTCTAAATATTAGCAGACTATTATTACTATTCAATAAGCTATCAAACGAGATGTGTTCCTTTTGCACTAGTAAACATCACGTTCACATACATAGAGGATATCTACAAGAGTTCGGAGACTTTGATCAATGCAACAAATTGATGGTGAGATCAACACAAAAATAAAGTGAAAAACAAACAGTAGCCCTTTTGCATCAAAGCAAATATTGATAAGTGTGAGGACAAAATATGCAGTATAGCTAGAATTTATTTGACACTCATCTCACAATAAGGCTTTATTACAGTGTGTATTCACAGACCCCAAAGACCATGTGAAAAGAGGGCAGAGAGAAATGAAAACGACCAATGAGGAACTGAGAGTGGAAACAAAAGCGTGTGTGAGCT
Organism: Sinocyclocheilus grahami; assembly: GCF_001515645.1. Classification (NCBI taxonomy): domain Eukaryota; kingdom Metazoa; phylum Chordata; class Actinopteri; order Cypriniformes; family Cyprinidae; genus Sinocyclocheilus; species Sinocyclocheilus grahami. Next base: position 103,621 of record NW_015506033.1, on the reverse strand, counting down.
GGAGCAAAAATGAGCTGCAGGGTGTCAGTCGGTCAGTCGATCTTAATTAGACTTCATTAAGCCGAATTACACCAGCAAAAGCTATAGAGTTTCTCATGCTCACAAATAAATGGATGCATCTTTTAAAAGTCAAGAAAATGCTCGCTTCACATTTCACCCCAAAAATCAGAAAGAAAACAGAAAGAAATGCATTTATTTTGCATGAAGACTATTTTTTTTATTTATTTATTGTCCTTGACATCTGCATAATAAAAGTCAAATAAATCAAATTTAAAACTATATAAATTTAAATGAGCATATTTTCCACCTCTCATTACCATAAAGTGTGTAGATGTTTCATGCTTGACTTTTGGAATTTGCTCAGATTTTTCCCAATGATACTCATTCTGTCTTCAATTATTCTGTATTTTTTTAAATGAAGATAAATTGTAAGCTACCATGCTGTATAAAATTATACATTATTAATAAAAAAATAAAAAAAATCTTAAATTAATTCTTACTGTAATGCAGTATATATATTATTTTTTTTGCATTACAGCAATGAAATGTACATAAAAATTATATTCTTACTACTGTAATGCAGATATAAAATATAGGTTATGCATTACAGTAATGAAAAACAAATTCTATATAAATTCTTCAATGTCAGAGTGAAATATGATACGGGCATATTATTGACAGGATTTTAAGATTCACCCAGCTGTGCTAAACCAGTTCAGTAAGATGCTAAATGATGCGTGCAAGTCAGCAGTCGGAAATGTTACTGAGCTTACTCCAGTTAAGTGTTGTTTTCTGAATGTACTAGAAGAGAGGCACATAAATAAGAGATGTGTCCAAAATGGCTCTTTATTAGGACTGTTTAATCTGGATTTAAAAGAGTGGCAATTTAACGCACACACTGTAACCATCTCTCAAGGACTTGCAGTGTGTGCCAATAGATGAAGAGCTCCCACGTCCTGTCTGTGAGCAGATTTTTGCACACAAAAAGTCCACTGGGCACTGACGCAGTGAGCGAGCAGACGAGGCTCTGGGGATTTTGTTCCTTTGAAAATAAAACTAAATACTGCATGAATGTAAAACTCAATGGAAGTTCACGAAAAGCAGAAAATAAACATCTGGATTTTCAAATAAACATGACAATTTATTTCTCTATTCGTTAGCCTGAAGCCTTTCAACTAATTAAACGTTTCCCCCTCTGTAAGACATTAGGAAGAAAAGAAAAAAGAAAAAAAAAGTGACATCTCTGCAAGAAAAGCGTATGGTTTCTTTGATGCGGGTGGGTCTCACATAACGAGCCTGCAGGCCAATCACAGCATTTGACTACTCAGGCCCCGCCCCCCATAGACTTAACTAACACTTGCCCTCGCGATCGCCGCCAATGACAGAAGCGGAGCCGCCTCGTGCCGTACCCTCATCCGGCCGGACTCCGTTGCTTTCATCTGCCTGCTCCGCCCCCGGCACCGGGGCCTTTATCAGCTGCTCCAACAGGAGCGTGAGCAGGCCGGCCTGGTGTTCCTGCGGGAGTTCTGCCGGATGTGGGACGCTAGAGGACTGGATTAAGGTGGAGAGATGACTAAGCAGTTCGAGCTGCGGCGCCGCGTCCGGTTCAGGGGTGGAGAGGACGGCGGGCGTTCTGGAGAGCACTGACGTGGAGGCTTCAGAGGATGAGCTGCGGAGATACTCCGCCATCTGCGGGATGCTTAGATTGTCTGTTTGACCCTGCAGCAGGTTCAGCAGCACTGCCAGCTCGGTCTGGTTCAACTGCTCTGCTGCGGCTCCCAAACCTGTGCATAGAAAGGTTAATATTTGATTGCGGTTTATGGAAAACAGGATGCTTCTTGCCTTTCCGTTTACATATTGCAGTTGGCTGCACAGTTTTGAAACAATGAGGAAGCTGGAAAGAGAGGAAGATGATGATACTGAACCTGTAATGTAACAATGGACCCTTTTCACATTTACAGGGTTTTCAGTAGCAGAAGTCTTCATAGTTGGGTAAACTTAGTGTTAAACTGAAACTCCAAATATTATTTTTCAGTTCCCACAAAAATAGAGAGACTGATTACACTGGTCAAAAAAAGAGAAAGATGTCAAATTTGCGTCAAAGTCACGTAGCAGCATTAACCAGTTTTCTGTAATTTAATGCCAAGGTAGAGAAACACAAAGTATGATGTTATAATTATATGTTAAAATTTTTTTTATTAAAATTAAAACTTTACTAGATTTACCATGATAATAACTCGTCATCACAGTTTGTGGAAAGGGTCCATGTACTGGAGGCTTTTATAGAAAAATGGCGAAGCAGCAACAACATTGACCGCCACGGTAAAAATGCAACCCATAAGCAATGATTATTACTTCTTTCAGAGGTGAGGGATTTAGCCAATCATAACAGATGTCATCTGCAAAAACTTAATAGCAAAGTAACAAAAAGGTGAAAGAAGTGATAGGGTGGACATTTAATAAGTAAAATCTCTTGAGACTATTCTGGTTCAGAAAAATACAGATTGACATAAGTGAACATTATGTAAAAGTTTAAAATATAGAATAAAATTAAAATAAATACGATGGAAAAAAGAAAAGAAAATTACAGCCTCACATGCAAATAATTTAAAATGATAAAGGCTGATGCTATACTCACTTTTGTAGAGATAAGGTGACTGGACTTATGCAGCATTGCTATAAAGCAGGATTTCTAAATACATGACTCTAAAGCCGTAAGCTGAAAAGTTACGTTCATCAGCACTTCATTATACATCCAGCCAGTTTAAAAAGCACAGATAAGGGCGAGCTCCTCTAACAGGCCCAGTTCATAAAAAAAAATAAAAAAAAACCCACCTAATTTCATTGTATGACCAGTTTAAACAAGAGGTCACTCTGCCCTGCTTCTGGAGATCTGCCTACCTGAATAGTTTAGTTGCTCTAACTACCTGCCTGTAATTTTCAGGTCAACAGAACCCAAAGGTTCCTGTCAAGTCATGGCCCACCTTCCAGCTCACTGGCTGTGATGTTTGCCGGGGCGGGATGGGCAGATGAGGGTGGTGGGGGTGGACTCAGCGGCGGGCGGCTGTTCTCCCCTCCTGAAGGTCCTGCGGGTTCCTTTCGGGGAACTTTGGCAACAGGGAAATCCTCAGGCACTCCGCTTTGTCTCTGCCGCCGCCGCTTCTTGCTCCAAAGCTCATGACAGTCTTGCCAATGAGGCAAACTAAAAAGAAAGGCCACATAATTACAAAAAAAAAAAAACTATCACGAATGTGTATTTACAAGTATAAACTGTCACATAATCAGCTGGTCATTATTACAGAGTTAAATCTCATTATATTCTATAGCCTAACAACATTTAATTGCAGCTGCATTTTAAAACTAAATGACAAAATGTGATGGAGTAATAAGTGTTTCACAAATGTAGTGTCATTGACATCATAAAAACGATTTAAATCACATAAGATGTGTTTATGTGTGCACTGACTCAGGTGGCGGCATCTTGTTGGGCTCCACATCACACAGAAACTGGCTCGCCAGGGCCTGTTCGGCTGTGCAGCGCCTCGAGGGGTCCAGTGTCAACATGTGGTCCAGCAGGTCAAGAGCAAAGGTGGGCAGACTAGAGAGACATTGTGATTATACAGGAAGCACCGTAAACCATAAACACTAATAAAAAGATAAATACATTTATACATTTAGCAGACATATCCAAAACAACTTACAGTGCATTAGAGATATACATTTTTAATATTCAGGAGCATAACCATGGCAAAAAAATCATGCACAACCTAAATTATTTTTTTATTATACATACCATGCAAAGGTTTGGGGTGAGTAAGATTTTTTTTGTTTGTTTTTGAAAGAAGTTAATACTTTTGTCCAGGAAAGATGCATTCAATTTATCAAAAGTGACAATGAAGACATGTATAAAAGTTCCAAACCATTTTCATTTCAATTAATTGCTGTTATTTCAACCTTTCTATTCAACAAATCATCCTGAAAACAAAAATGTATCATGGTTTCCATAATTTTTTTTTATTTTTGAATGAAGAAATGTTGGTTGAGCAGCAAATCAGCATATTAGAGTGATTTCTGAAGGATCATATGACACTGAAGACTGGAGGAATGATGCTGAAACTTCAGCTTTGCATCACAGGAATAAATTACATTCTAAAATATATTAAAATAGAAAACAGTCATTTTAAATTGTAACAATATTTCACAATATTACTGTTTTTACTGCATTAGATCAAATAAATGCAGTCTCCGAGATTAAAATCTGTCAGAAAATGATGGAAGCATTTCAAAAATCAGGTTGAACTTACAAAGCGAACTCCTCCCGTAAGCGTCGTCTGTACTGTTTCTTGGGTCTCATGGTATTAAAGTACGGCAGCTTAATTACATCTGGCCATGCAGCAGGACACGGACTCCCGCACAAACGACTGACCAAAACAAAATACAAAACAGATGGAGTGTAACAGCATTTCACAAAGTCCTTTCCCATCCTTCAGCATTAGAGCAACACTACATGTGCATTCAGAGATTGTGAGAAACGTACCTGATCAGCTCAAGCTGTAGAAGCTCTTGGTTGGCCTGGAAAATTGGTTTCTTAGTGAAGAGTTCTCCCAAAATACACCTTTACACAAGAGCAAAAAGAAACCCAAACAACATTATTACATGAACGACAGCTGGGGTGTAAATGTAGATGGGAAACAGACAGGACGTCTTACCCGCAACTCCAGACATCAATAGCAGGTGAGTATCTCTCCTCCCCCAGTAGCAGCTCAGGTGGGCGGTACCACAGTGTGATCACCTTATTAGTGTACGGCCGACTGGGAATGACCATCAAGTTAGTCTTATACACCAAAGCTTTTCAATACCAATCATGTTTCCTGTTTCTGAAATCACATGAAATCTACAGAAACTTTAAACCTGAAATTTGTGTCCCATGTTTGCCATAGTTCAATCAAACAAAAATCTTTTTTTTTTAGCACAATCTACAGTAAGATCGAAAAACCCAACATTAACTTACCTTTCCTCAGAGTTATAAAGACGAGCCAAACCAAAATCAGCAAGTTTGATCTGACCACTGTATAACGGAGAAAAAAAAAACATAAAAAGAAGTAGGGCGAATGGAACGCAATTTCCAAAAGCTCTAAATCTTGCATAATATTATTTAACACTATTTTGTAAACAGGGCCACATTTGATAATTTTTAACGCAAAATGCAGGTACTTGCAAGTATTACTTAAATGCCAGTACATAACATCACTGATTTAAACAAACCAAAAAAAAAAAAGTATGAAAAATTTAATTGACTCAAGCATTTATTTCAGAGAGCACAAGGTTAGTTAAGAATATATATAAATGTTTACTGTCACTTTAATGCATCCTTGCAGAATAAAATGATTAATTTCTTAAATAAAATTTAATCGCAGCGTAGCTGAACAAACAACATGTAAATCTATATGACACTAATAAGAGACCGTCATCATGCAATGTTTAAAAACACAAACTGGTACCTGTTATTTAGCAGGATATTAGAGCACTTGATGTCTCGGTGTAGAAAGTTCTTTTTGTGGCAATAATCTAATCCCTCCATCAGCTGACGCATGAAGCTCTGCACATGCTCTTGGGAGAAAGACACCAGCCCCGATTCCAGCAGCCCCATCAGGTCATGGTCCATGTACTCAAACACCAGGTAAAATGCACCTAATGCCAAAAAATACATACATGTTAATACATAGAGGTAGGCTTAGAAAATGAGTGTGTGCAGGCAGAAAATGAAGACGTTTCAGGGAATTTGAGAGGGCCACAAATATGCCACAAACTCTTACAGTGTGTTCACACCAAACGCAAATTAAATTATTCGCGCGAGTAGATTACATACAAAGTCAATGCAAAGACGCGAATAGAGGCGAATTCGCGCCAGGCGACACGTTTGCCGCGAACACGAGATATTCGCCTCAATCGCGTCTTTCGCGCAAGTTCAAAAATTTCAACTCGAGCGGAAAATTCGCCTAATGCGTTCTCGCGCAAGCCAATCAGTGAAGAGCTTATTGGCACGTCCAGTTGAATCAGACAATAGAAGAGAGCATTATTGCAGCCGTCTGTTATTATATAGGTCTGGAGCATAGAAAACAATTAAAATCAGTTGTAGTGGTAGTTGTATTTTATTAACATGTCTACAGAGATGCTGCTATCATTAATAAAAATACTAGTAATAACAGTGTATATATACAGCAGTAAAATGTAACACACACACATTAATACAGGATCCTAACGTTATTCATCCTCCTCTGGATGGTGCTGTGAACCCAGACACGTCGGCGTTTGGCTTTCCATTGTATTTGGGACTTTTTAACAACATGTACAAAACAGCGATTGTAGTTATCTCCAGCATGGTTGATCGCGCTGTTTTTATTCGCGCAAGTGACACGAAAAACATCCCGCAAGTAATCTAGAGCGAGTGGCGCGATGCGCATATTTGCTTCGCGTCTGGTGTGAACGCACCATTAAGAGGAGATTGTGTTCACTACTAAAAAAAAACTGCACATGCAAAATAAATAATTAAGTATAAGCATGCAAATGCATTTTAACAAACCTTTATCCTTTTTGAAGTCAAGAGCGTCTTGTTTATCAGTGACAATTTCTTTCATGTTGACGACGCTGCGATGGTTGAGTTGTCTCAGGATCTTGATCTCTCTGATGGCAGTGATGGGGAAACCCTCCTTTTCGTTATCCAATCTCACCTTCTTCAGTGCCACCAGCTCTCCTTTAGAAACAAAAAGACAACAGAATGCTGTCAACACATCTTCTCAAAAACATGATTGAAAACACGTTGATTTAGGTGTTAAAAGTAGCCCCACAGAGTTGGGTTTTTGCATTGGCAAAAATAATGGTGTGATTACTGAGAATGATAAGGTAAGCACAGCTTTTCTAATTAAAGTGGTCATATGATGCGATTTCTGTTTTTCCTTTTCTTTAGTGTGTTATGTAATTATTTGTGCATGTATAAGATCTGCAGAGTTACAAAGCTCAAAGTCTCCCACAAAAGGATTTATTCCATCTAAAAGAGAAGGCTGATCCAGAGCTAAAACCCCTCATTCAAACACGCCCCCACATCTCTACGTCACAATGTGGAAATATTTGCGTAATGCCCCCCAAATGTGCACACAAAGAAAGAAGGCGTGGTTTCAGGAACAGCAGTAGTGTTGATGCAGTCATGTCAGGGAGACGCTGTGTGATTCAGTGCGAAAGCAAAAGCACTTTATTTGGCCTTCAGGAAGTAGATGCAATTAGGAATCATTGGTTAAGATTTATTTACAACAGAACAGCACAACCAAGATGTTCGAATTTGTGCAACGCATTTTATGGACGACAGTTTTGTGAACCTAGGAGAGTAGCCTACAAGGCTGGCTGTGCAAAGGCCATTTATAAAAAAAAAGATGTAAAAAAAGGGGTCCATTTTTTTGACCCCTAAAAAAATGTACTCTATAGCGCAGAATGCCACGGAATTGACGAATAAATCAAAAAGTAGCCACTGCCACTTAATTCGAATTGCGATATGAACTAGTGTCAGTGAATATTAAAATGCAAAAAGACAGTTTAAATATGAATCCTGCATGTTTTTCCTGCACAAGTAAATATATCTTGATTTAAGAACTGGACAACAAACAAAAATACTGAGGACAATATTCATTTTTAACAATGCATGAAACATTTAATGCCGTGACTTTATGAATTTAAGACATTCTGCTTTGATTTAAAACCTTTTTAAGGCCTTAATCTGTGGAAGGGCTAATTAAGACTTTTTAAGACCCACACAAACCCTGTACATTTCAGACAACACTTTCAGATAGAAAGAGGTTACTTTAAATTGCAATAATATTTTTCAATATTATTGTTTTTACTGTATTTCTGATCAAATAAATGCAGTCTTGGTGAGCACGAGACTTCTTTCAAAAACATAAAATCCTACCAACCCCAAACTGTTGAACATTATTGTGGCAGAATGTTAATATCTAGTGCTAATTTTGTCAGCCATTTTTAATTTAGTCTTAGTCTTTTAAATTAGTTTTAGTCATGGTGTCAAATGTACTTTTTATTTATTATCATATTTAGTCAAGCTTGTCCTGTTTTTGTTTAGTCAAGTCGACTAAATGTCTGAGCATTTTAGTCTAGTTTTAGTCAATGAAAACTGTGTCACATTTTCATCATGCTGTATAATAGCTAAGCTATTTTTTTTATAATTTTTTACATTTCAGGTATTGCACTTTCACCAATAAGCACAAACCAATAGAATGTGGATTCATACACATGGTTTATTTTACCTGTACTGATTTATAATAGTCTATTTAATATATAAATTAATATCAAAGACTTATATATGCACTCTCTCTTTCTCCCTTATGAAAACTTTGAACTCTTGATACCTGGCAAGCGCACACATGAAAGCTCATGTAGTAGCGGCATATACAGCAGTCTGCAATAATATTCTGTGTAGTTTTTTTTTTCCCCCGACGAAAATTATAAGAAATTTTGGTATAGTTCTTATTTTTTTTGAATACATTTTAGTCTCGTCTCTTATCGTCAATGATATTGCATGTTGATATAGTCACAGTTTTCGTTTATTGACCGTATTGTCATCTTATCTTAGTCATGGGAAAAAAGCTTGTCAATGAAAATTGTCACACTTTTGGTTAATGAAATGAACACTATTAATGTCACACAATCATCTTGAGAATTGCCCTGATTGACGACTGCAGTGGCACTTACTTTGGTCTCTTCTTGAAGGTTGGTTGCAGAAGCAGTGGGGATTCTCGAGCAGGGGACTGTGGAGGGGAGGGGTCTCCTCCAGGGAGAACTGGAGGGAGGGGCAACTCACTGAGAAGGCGTGTCCTGATTTCTTTTTCCTTTTCCCTGTCCTTTCGTGATGACTTCTGGGAAAGACCGCTCTTCTTTGGACTGAAAAAATATATATATATTTTAATATATATATAGAGTTTAGTCATGAAACTCTAGATGGCGCAGGCTGATGTTTTGTTAACGTAACTGATGATATTCAGAGAGTTAAACGACTTGGCACAAGCCGATTGGTTCATGCTGCATATGCAGTCAATGAGCTTTCTGCCTTGCATTTATATGGCTGGCTAACATTCACTAGAGATTCCTGCAGCGCGCACACCCTCGTATTCATCCACTTTAAACAACACACCTGTGTCTTTGTCCTTTGCCTTGTACACCTGACCATAGGTTCCTTCTCCAATGATGCCGATGATGTCAAACTTATCCACACAGCGCTTGCCCCAGTCAATTTGAGTCTGCTTCCTCTCTCCATATCTAGGACAGCAAATCCTGCACACATTTGACAGACACTTGAGAAAAAAAAAGTTGAAATTTTTCCAAGTCACTTTCTCTCATTCTGCCATTTTTCAAAACCTAATGAAGCATTCGAGCATCCCATGACTAAAGTAAAAACTGTGTTAAGGATTTCTCTCAACCCTTACCAAAAAAAAACAAACAAAAAAAAACATACATTGCCATTCAAAAGTTTGGGTTCAAAAGAGACATTAATACTTTTATTCAGCAAAGGACACATTAATTTGATCAAAAGTATGTTCTCTAAATGCGTTCTATTAGCAACACTTCAATGTTTTAAAATACAATCTAAAAAAATAAAAAAAAATCTTTAGGCTTGAACTGCTCTGCTCACAACCACTAGAAAACGGAAATAACTTTTACTGTACCTTCCGGTCACACTGCCAAAAAATAATGCTCTTCCTCAGTATTTTTGTTTTGTTTTCCAGTGCAAATGTCAAATTTACTGGAGATGCAAAATGGCATAAGTCTTATTTTATGAGAAACTGATCAAAATGAAGAGAGTTTAGGGTAAAAAAAAGAAAACAAATATCTGCAAATGGAGTCAGAAAAATCTACTAAATTCAACTGGCAGATCTGTTCTTGTTTTAAGGATAAACTCATTTAATTTTGTTTGGTTTCTCAGAAAACAAGAATTCTTTATTATCTTTATTTTCCTGCACAAGTAAATATATCTTGATTTAAGAACTGGACAACAAACAAAAATACTGAGGACAATATTCATTTTTAACAATGCATGAAACATTTAATGCCGTGACTTTATGAATTTAAGACATTCTGCTTTGATTTAAAACCTTTTTAAGGCCTTAATCTGTGGAAGGGCTAATTAAGACTTTTTAAGACCCACACAAACCCTGTACATTTCAGACAACACTTTCAGATAGAAAGAGGTTACTTTAAATTGCAATAATATTTTTCAATATTATTGTTTTTACTGTATTTCTGATCAAATAAATGCAGTCTTGGTGAGCACGAGACTTCTTTCAAAAACATAAAATCCTACCAACCCCAAACTGTTGAACATTATTGTGGCAGAATGTTAATATCTAGTGCTAATTTTGTCAGCCATTTTTAATTTAGTCTTAGTCTTTTAAATTAGTTTTAGTCATGGTGTCAAATGTACTTTTTATTTATTATCATATTTAGTCAAGCTTGTCCTGTTTTTGTTTAGACTAAATGTCTAAATGTCTGAGCATTTTAGTCTAGTTTTAGTCAATGAAAACTGTCACATTTTCATCATGCTGTATAATAGTTTTTTTTATTTTTTTATAATTTTTTACATTTCAGGTATTGCACTTTCACCAATAAGCACAAACCAATAGAATGTGGATTCATACACATGGTTTATTTTACCTGTACTGATTTATAATAGTCTATTTAATATATAAATTAATATCAAAGACTTATATATGCACTCTCTCTTTCTCCCTTATGAAAACTTTGAACTCTTGATACCTGGCAAGCGCACACATGAAAGCTCATGTAGTAGCGGCATATACAGCAGTCTGCAATAATATTCTGTGTAGTTTTTTTTTTCCCCCGACGAAAATTATAAGAAATTTTGGTATAGTTCTTATTTTTTTTGAATACATTTTAGTCTCGTCTCTTATCGTCAATGATATTGCATGTTGATATAGTCACAGTTTTCGTTTATTGACCGTATTGTCATCTTATCTTAGTCATGGGAAAAAAGCTTGTCAATGAAAATTGTCACACTTTTGGTTAATGAAATGAACACTATTAATGTCACACAATCATCTTGAGAATTGCCCTGATTGACGACTGCAGTGGCACTTACTTTGGTCTCTTCTTGAAGGTTGGTTGCAGAAGCAGTGGGGATTCTCGAGCAGGGGACTGTGGAGGGGAGGGGTCTCCTCCAGGGAGAACTGGAGGGAGGGGCAACTCACTGAGAAGGCGTGTCCTGATTTCTTTTTCCTTTTCCCTGTCCTTTCGTGATGACTTCTGGGAAAGACCGCTCTTCTTTGGACTGAAAAAATATATATATATTTTAATATATATATAGAGTTTAGTCATGAAACTCTAGATGGCGCAGGCTGATGTTTTGTTAACGTAACTGATGATATTCAGAGAGTTAAACGACTTGGCACAAGCCGATTGGTTCATGCTGCATATGCAGTCAATGAGCTTTCTGCCTTGCATTTATATGGCTGGCTAACATTCACTAGAGATTCCTGCAGCGCGCTTTCAGAGTTTCTCTGAAACCCTCCACCTTCCCCAGCTCCACCGGTATAGATCTGCTACGGGTTATTTTATATGCTATTTATGCAGCAGCAGTATGTCTTAAATACTCACAGCACTGTATCGCCGTATGCATTGGCAGTAGCAAGTTCCTGTACTTGCTTGCAGCAGCAGCAATAATCTACAACTACCGCAATAACCAACAGCAGCAGCAATTCAGCAGCAGTGTAGCAGATCTATTCCGCCAAGACCAAATACATTAACATTGTCATATCCATCACCATGCTAAAATCTTCAGAGAGTTGTCATGATTAAAATATTTTTACGCCTTAGTGGAGGGTTGAATGCAACGCTGTCAGATTACCTCATGTCTCATTCACCGGTGAGAAAACATTACAGTACAAAGCGCATAATATTACAATAATAATGCCTTCCATTCTCACTGATGACGTATCATGTCTGTGCAAACAGGGTGCACAGAGGTATGCAAATACATACGTTGACAGGCAGGTAGGACAGCCTATCATGGTCCTCGGACCAAGGGAAATGATTGGACGAACATTTTATGGTTCTACGCCTTCCTCAGATGATACAAATACATATAAATAAATTTAGACCACATAACTTATTGATTGCTATCGGGATGTGAAAAGAATTTCAACCAGCATAAATTTTTTTTGAACCAAATCACCTACCGTGCCTTTTGTTTTGCCTCACAACTCTAGCTAAAAGTAACTGAGAAAGTAAGAGGTGAATGTGGAATAAAATGTGGAATAACCCCAAGCAGTAAATGTCAGAATTTTTTTTCAACAAGTGAACTGGATGTTTCTTTATTTCTCTAAAACACAGTAACTACACATTTTGCCTCGACTTGTGACCAGAATTGGGTCTCTTAGACTGCAACATGTCATGCAACAGACATGCATATTATATAAAACTGTATTTATAACTAATACAAGTGTTAGGGATTTGAACAAATCTAGACGTCAATATATAGAAACATGGGAAATCGTGGAAAAGCCAAATTCATGGTGGTGCATTCTGCACAGATAAGCACTACTCACATTTTCTGGCTATTTAGTTACACATTCCATCATGTAAGGTTTTTGGCAGGGAAATTAGAGCAGTGAATATTTACACTAAAAGAAAGTAACACCAAGTAGTTGCTATTTATAGTAAGTATAAATAACGGTGCATACAATGCTATTTACAGGCATAAATAGCTTCTACATGGAATTCACACAAAATGTAAACAGAAGAAATAAGCTATGCACACTAACAGTGAATAGTCTGCATAATGTTGGGTGTAGTTAATGACAACAGCTTTTGTCAACAAAGCTATTTGCATTTCGTGCAACCAGACACCGTGAGGAAATAACAGCCTGTTCTCAGCTTACACTCCCTACAGCCCAAACATGCATCTAGGATAAATATGTAATTGGTCAAGCATATAAGATTTGATCATGTGACCAAGAGCCTCCATGTACAAATGGAGCCAATGAACAAGTTTTCTATAGCTTAAGTGTCCAAATACTTGGGGCACTGTACAATAGGGCTTTTGGGGTAACTGCAATATCACAATACCGCGCTATTGACGAGCAAACCGCAGAGGAATGCAAGAACCGCAGCAACCGCGATTTTTGCGTGTTTTATTTCTTCGCAAGGTTATGCCCTTCTCGTTTTACACTTCATGCATGTGGACTGAATATTAAACAAGTTAGTAATGATAACATAATGTGTACCATGCTGATTTGTACAGAGGCTCCGTAGATTTGCACTTAACAAGCCTAAACAGACAGTGAATGAGAGAGAGATTGACTGAGCTCGTGCGATTACTTGCGTCTGTCCTCCAGGCCGAGTCATATATATTTGTGAAAATAGGTTGTCATGTCCAAGGAAAGTGAAATCTCTGTCTTAGCATCGACGCACAGCTGGTCAGCTGAGCCTTCTAAAGTGGTGCTCAAAGTTCAAATGATTTCAACAGCTTGATTCATTACGTCTCTTTGAATGAATGAATCAGCGTTTTTGAACGTGTAGTTGAATGACAGTCCCTTTAGTTTCCACCACCTTGTGGCGCAACACTGTAACTGCACTGACCGACGGTCCGTATAGAATGCGCACAAGTGGAAATATCAATAGAAAGTCTCTTGTCCAGTCAGATTAGAAAATCAGATTACAGCTAGGCTAACTGTTATACATATAGGCTAACAATAGCCTAACAATCTTATTGTCAGGTTTATGTTCTGTTATGTGGACCGTTATTTTGTCATTCTCTTGTGTTTACTTCACTTCCTGTTTCAACGCTATTTGGTTTCGGTTTCATTGTCTTCTGAATATGACCTTGTTACTTATATCGTAACACACACACAAATTATATATATATATATGTGTGTGTGTGTGTGTGTGTGTGTGTATATACACTATTGAGCCACTCAAAATTACCACAAGGGAAATTCCCTCACCGCGACAGCCCTACTGTACAATGTTTAAAATATATACAAATATGTTGTTGCATTAGATAACCAAATATCAGAAGCACGTTAAATTTAAACATAACTTTAACACAAAGTAAAACACAGAAAAAAGTTTTATAAAATGAATGATAAAATATGTTTACACCACCGAGTTAAGACATTTTGACTAAACGTTACAAAGTCAAAACAAATTTTAAAAATGGAACGCAAGCACAGATAAATTAATCAGAATAGGATCTTAAAAAATGCATTCAGAAAATAGATATGGTGACGTCATTTAATGTCAACTTTAGAAGTTATTTACAGCTAGCTATCCGAATGATGACATCCAGTTAATTGACAAACTTTATCAAATCTATCACCCTCAACCACTAGAGAAATGCAAGAGCAGACTGTGCATTTGCAATACATTTGCCAAATATTTGAGTCTGTGTCGCGTACTTGTGTAAAGAATGTTTAAGGATTTCCCTATAAAGTGTGTCTGATCAGGACTCACCTGTCTCTGCAGTCTCCCAGAAGAACCGGCGGCAGGGGAAGAGGTGGAAGTGTGGAGGTCCTAATCAGGTGTGCGGGACTTTGCGTATGTTTCTGTTTGGGGCTTTTCGTGCGAGAAGATGCAGGCGTAGCAGGTGCTGAGGGTGGAGGAGCAGGCGGAGGGCTGTTTAGAGGAAGAGGTGGAGGGGATGAGAGAGGAAGAGGAGGAGGAGAGTTCGCCGGGAGAGGCGGAGGAGATGAGAGAGGCAGCGGAGGTGGACTGGATAATGGGAGAGGTGGTGGAGGAACCACAGTGGGCTCCTCCGCCGCAACAGTATTCGGAGGTGGGGAGGGTGGTCTTTGAGGCTCTGGGGGCGGGGCCGTCTCTAGTGGCGGCGCCTCAGTGTTTTTCACCGGCGCATTTGAGACGTTGGACGTGTTGGGTCGGAGGGAGGGGGAGTTTTTGGCGGCCGCCGCCTGACGTTCCTTCTTTCTTCGCGTCAGCTCGGCCCCCAGGCTGGAGGTGATCGGCAAACGTGAAGACGAAGGAGAGCGGCTGCCTGGTCGACTGCTGTGGGAGGAGCCTCTGCTGGCTCCTCCAGAATACAAAGAATGTTTCTTAGCGCGAGAACGGGAAGAGGAGCGGCGAGAGGAGTAGTGAGGAGAACGGCTCCGAGAACGAAGAGAAGGCCTGAGGAGGAGAAAAAAAAGTCATGTCAACCTGCTCAAAACAACTAAATAAATGTAAACATCCCATTTAAAGCATCAATCTAATTACACAGGGTTTCCTTAAAGTCACAATGAAACTGAAGTAGCGCCAGATCTTTTCTTTTGTATTGTGACATACATTCAAGTGTAAAGGATTATCAAAAAAGAAAAAAATGTAGAGCGGGACATAGTTTTATGCATCGGTTGTTGATTAGATTTGAGATGTTCGTGTTGCACTCAAAAATGGAAGCCGATGAACATGACCTTGCAACAGCGGTGTTGTAAGTTATGTTCACGCTACACTTTTCGTTCGATTGTGGCAGAGCAGAAACGCAAGCTCTTGTGAAGAAGTTTCACATTTCGCTGTGTTCCGAAGTTCAAGTTTGGTGAGCTCTAACCTGCGAATTTGTATCATGTGAAGCCGTGTGATAAATAGAAGACTGATACATCACAGCGTGACCTCGTAACTGAATTAAAAGAACATCAATTTAAGACTGCAGTGTTGCAGAAAAGTGGAGTAGATTGTGTTTCTACATTTTAGATTTATTATTTTCTTTTGTGTGTTTAATTTATGTTTTTAAAAAAGATGCTGCAGAGTGTGAGATCATATCACGACCATATGAGTGTCCAATGTAATTTTGCATCCTCAAAGTCTAGTGTGACCATGGCTTTAAGGAGTCTAAATGATTGGAGACACATGACCTGCATATGTCAACAGACTGAAGTCTGTCATTTTCACTGGAAGTTCCAGTTCAAAAAACTAAACAAAAAGAAAAGTAGTAGTAGTTATCTAAAACATGCACTTAGAAAACAGATGGGGTGAATTTTCATTTCATGCCAACTTTAATATTAATTGACTTGCTGTTCAGACAAATGCATCTTGCACATCCCCAGTAAACAATACACCTTTTGATCAAAGAAACACTACACGCACCACAACAGCTTCTGGTTAATAAAATTTGCTGTGACTTCTGGTTTTTCTTGTGGCGTTATCGCTGGGTTCATTTATGCATTATGTGCTCGCTGTTTACTTTCAACTGCAGGCAAGCGCTGCTCACCTGATTGAGCTGAATGTGCAGCTGGCAATGAGCTGCTATAATAAAAACTGCAAAATTACATTTCTTCAGGTTAACCGTGAACAATGTAATTCTTCGACAGAAAAACCAATAAGCACCGACCAAATATCTGAGTATCTAAACAAGCTGGGGTTGTACATATGTGGGCAGTCAAATGCCTTTACATCAAAAAAAACTTTTCTTTCAATACTTAAAATTAAAATCTGATCAGAATCTGATCTGACAGTAGAAGGTGTATGCTGTTAAGGGGTAACCCAGCTAAATATAGACCTTTAATACAGGAATTAGGCAACGGCACGTAAATGTTAGTGCAAGATCTTAGTTGTAGTGATGAGCAACAGCATTTTTTCATAAGCAAATATGAAACTTTAAATGCCATAAAGCTGACTGTCTCATTTTCATACATACCATACAAATCCATTGGGACTGAATATCATGCTATAAATGATTTTTTAAAAAACTCTACTTTTAACAGATAACACCGTAATAACATGATCTGCTGCTATAAACTGTAAATTACTAAATGATTTGTGCTGATAGCTTATGAATACTGCAGTTTAAGGTATTATCTATACATTATTAGTATGCTGTTACACAGGTCCAAACGTTTTTTTTTTTTACAAGTAAAATACATTAATCTTCTACAATAAATATTAAATTGTTATGTTATGACAAAAACAAGTCATTTCAATAAAGCATAGAAATTTGTGTAATGCTTAAAATGGTCATTTGTATAATAAACACTGTTGGACAGTATGATTTCCACCTAACATAGATAATCATTAAATTAAAACTAACTCAAATACAACCCTTTGAAAACACTGGTCAATTATTTATAAAAAAAAAAGAAAAATTAAAATCATTCAGCACAATGTCCAAAAACCTCTGGAGAGACTGAAGCACATGGACTGTCAGATCCGTGTGTTTGTGTGCTCGCTCACCTGGACACTGGACTGGTGCTGGATGAGCGTCGGTTGCCGTAAGGACTGCCAGGTGAGTGTTTTCTGCTCCCATACGGACTTCCATCCTTCTCGGGGCTTGAAGACCTCCTCCTCCGATAGGGGCTCTCGGACCTCTGTCTGCTCCGCCTGGGAGCCTCCCGGTACGGACTCGGGCTCGCAGCTTTGCGCTTGGAGGAGTAGCTGTTCTCGAGTTCCGCAGCGGAAGGACTGTCCGCTTCGCTTTTCCTGGACTGATCCTTCCCTTTAGGGCTCGACTTGTGGCTTTTGACGGGCTTCCGATGGCTCCGGTCCTCCTCGTACTCCTCGCTCCTCCGCTTGTCTTTGCGAGATTTTGATGAGCGGCCACTTTCCTTACTGATGGAGGAGGAGGCGGAGGAGGCGCTACTGCCTAGACTGACAGCGGACTGCACCGCACCTGATGACAGAGAGTCGCCGGGCCTTTTGCTTCCTGACTCACCTGAGCGTATTGATGTAGAAGGAAGGCACGCAGCTGAGCCAGTCTTCTCCTTAGCCTTCTTCCGGCTCTCTTTACACGCTCTGTCCCGGTCCTTACTGCTCTTCTTGCCGCCGCCACTTTCTGCCCCCTCCGCGGACTCCCTGGCCCGTTGGGGGTCTTTGGACTTCTTCCGGGAGCGCTTGTGTTTATGAGTCCTGTTCTCTTTCGCGACCCCCGCCCCTGCCTCACCGTAGTCAGACCGCTCTAAGCGTTCTGCGTCCCTGCCCTCCGCCGTTGTCCCGGTGGCGGGGGAGTCCAGGAACGTGTCCGAGTCGGAGCTGATGTCGTCGTACTCCACCAGAGGCTTGATGGCGCCCACTGCTGGAGGCGCGGCGGCAACGCACACGGAGCCGGTTTCGGCCTCGTGTTTGGACTTGTTTCGTTTGAGCTTGGAAGAAGTGGACGAGCTCGTCGTCTTGGTGGGATGCCTACCGGAGCCCGCGTGCAAAGGCTGACCTTCCCCGCCGCCGGCCGCCTGCAGCTGCTGCTGGTAGAGCGATTCAGCCTTCCTCTTGGTCCCATGCAGGCGGTCTGATCCAGGCATACCTCTGTCCTCCGGAGACGCGGACCTAAGTGGTCAAGACAGCACATGAACAGCACAAATCGCTCAGTGTTGGGTAAAAGTGTGAAATCTTGCCAGACGGAAGACTCGGAGTGAAGCAAAACAAAGATGCGCACTCGACTTAATGCGCAGAGGTTATCCACAAGTCATCCCCGGTCCCGTGGCTTCTCTGAATCGCGTTGAAATAGCTCCAAGAGTATATAAACCCAACAACAAAAAGGTTTTTTTTAACGATATGTCCTTCAGGATGGCATCACTGCTCGTTTCCAGGGTGCCTCAAGCAGCTTCTCGGCTAGCTTTAGCTAGGCTAGCGTCCCTCGGAAAGACAAAACGAAAGAAGAAAAATACAGGCTGTCCTTGTTTTAGATTGTTTATCCTTGTTCGATAGCAAAGCCTAAGCAGATGTTTAGCTCTCCTTGCACACGGTTTCCGAGCTTTGAAGCAGTAAAGCTCGCGGTGTAGGGATATTGTCCCACATAACTGAAAATAAAACTTGACCCGCTTGCTGCTTGGTCACATATTCGCTTTAATGTCGAGTGTAAACTCTCTGTAGTTTCATATTCATCGGAAATGATCACATATTTATGTGTTCAAATTGATTCCAGTTCACATAAGCGGCTCTGGGAAGAAACCAGACCTAGGAATTGGGCGATGTTCGTGGATATAAAACCCTCCACAGCCCTTAATTCAGAGAGAATTCACTTCACCATTACAGCCGAAATTATGCGCAGCCTCTTCTGCGCATGCGCGGTTTGAGCCCGTCCCACGGAAAAGGAAATACCACAGCCAGAGCCCACACCATTTAGAATAGAATTAAATCGCCGGCTTCCTCCTTGATAGCGGATTTTCAAATAAATACTCTTAATATTTTAGATGAAAACAAAACTGGAAACTTATAAAGTTATAAACTCGCTTGTTTACGTTGTTTCTGGGGAACAAGACCGCTGTCAATCTCCATGGTAACTAAGCGACGGCCAATCAGAAGCAAGCAACTGCATCGCGCGTCACTTGAGCTGAACCTGCAAAACTATTTTGGTTTAAATGTGCATTACTACATTCTGTTCAGTTATGTAATGATAATTTAACTTTAACGATATATAAGACAATACACGAATGAATTGCCGACTTTATTATTTTACTGAGGCAGATTTGCAGACTCTTCGCGTGTTAAACGTTCATTACATAATTTCTGAACAAACCTGTCATATTAGCTATAAGCAAGAACACTTTAAATGTTTATGCCAATTTTACTCTCATCGCGTACGAATACAGATATGTTTAATTCGTCCTTTAAATTATAACAATATATTGAATCTCCATGAATAGTATAACAACAATGGACCGAGCAACTAAAGTTCTACATTATTTACATCATCCGTTGTTTAATAAATTAATTATGCAAAAACTATGGTTAACTTAGCATGGAGCAATAGCTAAATGTAATACAGTATAATTTCACCTTCGTAAGCATGTGTGCCGGTGTTATGTGTGATGTTAGTTGGCTGTTGCTGCTGAAATCCGTGTGTTTTCCGAAGAGCTCGGTATGTTGACGTCGCGCGTAGATGACGTCAGAACGTGTTTGCACGCAGTGTTGCCAGCTTAGCAATTGTGCTGCTAAATTTAGCAACTTTTCAGACTACCCTAGCCACTTTTTCTTCCAAAAGCACCTAGCAACATATTTAGCTATTTTTAAAATTAATTTGGCAACTTTTAGCAACTTTTGATAAGTGACTCAAACAATAAAAAGGCACAATTTACCATTTAAATGACACAAAAAGAGAAAATCCAAAGATGCCTAGCAGTACACACATCACAGGAATTAAGTTAGCTTAGGGTGACCATACGTGCCATTTTCCCAGGACGCGTCCTGGCCAGGATTTCTATATTGCCTTAAATATGTAGGTTTTGGCTTTGTTTGCGTGTGCGGACCGATCGGTGTTTGACATCAAAATACCTCGAGAGCATTTTGAAAGCATAAGGAACCGTCTGTATGGTGTTTTGATGTCATACACCGATCGGTCCGCACACGCAAACAAAGCCAAAACCTACATATTTTAGGCAATATAGAAATCCTGGCCAGGAAAATGGCACGTATGGTCACCCTAAGTTAGCTGCTATTTGCAATTGTTGAATTTAATAGTAATAATAATAATTTCATAATTGAATACTGTTATTGTTCATTTATGAGACACTTAGTTAGTAGCTTGTACCTGCGATTGTGGATGAGTTAGTTACTAACTCATCCACAATCGCAGGTTGTTTTCCATTTTTTCGCCACCTTTTCCATTTTTCTACATATTTTTCTGTAATTCACTGTAAGAAAAATATGTAGAAAAATGGAAAAGGTGCTAGTAATTTTCCAGGACATAACCCGAAAATGCGTAATTAAAAATGCAGGTAAAAAAAAGAGCCTGTGGAAAAATCAATACAGAAAATCCCTTCATATTAACAATGGTAGTAGATTGTGCACCATTTTTATTTACAGACTTTTCTTAGAGTGTAGCATACTAACTAACAACCAATACGCTGCTCAAAAGTGTAATTGTTCAGAATTTGTAGTTTTACTTGTTTACTAGCTAATAATAATTATTTAAAAAAAACGTAAATTGTAATCGTTCAAAAATGTGTAAGCTTTCGATAATTCAGTGTATTTAAAAATGGTTATTTGTATTTTAATATTATATTATTCATTTATATTATCACGAACAAATCTAAATGAACATATAAAAATATATGTTTTTGCTGAGATTTGACAATTTTGCGCCGTGATTAGGTAATGACGTCATCCCTCAATGACATCACAACATCATTTAGCAACAAATCAACCTTCCTTTAGCAGCTTCCCCTGAAAATGAGTTGGCAACACTGTTTCCACGTCTCTAGCAGAGCAGCTCGTCCTAACTGGAAGATTTTCCACTTTAGAAGATTTCTTGACTTTCCCTGCAGTGATCATGCTATTGGCCTTGTTGTTCATTTCTTTGTTTTACATTGCCAGTTTTTTTATTCACAAAAAGTAATTTCTCAAGACTTTGCCTAGATTTGATGTCTTTCTTGCTGAGATTACCCTTATAGTTAAATCTTTTAAACTCATTGATATCAAGGAGAACAAGAAGTTTCTTGAGAATTATGATATGCTTTACATAGATTACACATATCCCCCAATCGTAGACATGCTTTTTAATAATTCCTTTTACCCTTTTTGCATTAAATGCAAGACTGAAATTGGCACATTGACTCACTGTTTATGGTCATGTCGTTTGGTACAGAATTATTGGAATACATACTTCATGAAATGCAATAGATTCTATGTATAAATCTGGAACTTGACCCCTTGTCACTGTTATTGGGCTTGCCTAGTGATAATTTAACTTATGTGGCTAATAGACTTTACAATATTATGACTTTTGCAGCACGGAAAAACATTCTTTTGCATTGGATTATTGACAAACCTCCTTCTGTGAAAGGTTGGTAAAAAGTGTTGATGGAACTGATACCATTGGAATACCTCACATGCCTAATCCACTCGATAAAACAGACTTTTTACATAAAACATGGGAGCCATTTTATAATTATCTGGATCCTAGAGTCGCAAATATTTTGTTTGGATTTTACTGATGAGCATTTTGTATTTCCATAATATGTGCTAATATGATGTAATGGTAGTTTGTATTGTCTGAGCTGGTTTTTTTTATATATATGTATATATTTAAAAGATGTCCTTAATGAATATTTTTGAGTTCTGTTTTATTCAGAAAAAAGGCACAAAAAAAAAAGAATTAGCATATGTTACATGTTTTTTTATTTCTTTGTTTTTGAAATAAAACTCTATAAAGGTCATCATAAACTGAATAGTTTCCCCATTACATCTCATAAGTTAATTATTTGTATATTTTGCGTATTTTAATGAGGCCTATAGGTATTTTTACACAAATGTACATTTGTTAAACTTGCTCAAAGTCTTGTGGCATATAATTGTAAGTATTTTTTATTTTATTTTAATATTAATTCTGTATCAGGAGATAAGCTTGATTCGTTCATACTTCAACCACTGGGGCTGTTCTGCATCTTCGCCATACACACACGCGATGAAATTAAGCGAAAACACGGCATGAGCTCGCCAGAAACCAGCGGCACCGACACATCTGCCACCGTTTAATAACCGGACGCGCGTTTCCTCTCGGGTTCACCGACTTTGTAGTGTTCGGGATGGGGAAGGAGGTGAACGGCGTCTCTCGGAGTCGCTTTGAGGCGAGTAGCCACTGTTTATTTGCAGGTTGACATGTCGGTGTAAATAATCTTGCGTTTTTACTCCTAAACGGCTTAAATAACGGAGGATTCGCTGTGTTGTTGCGGTAGAAGAGGCCGAGCTTCCGCAGTCAGACACATGAGTTCAGCTCTTCGAAGCACTTGTCAGTCTGTAAAACACATTCGGTAGTGTATGTTGACCAAAGGCAACACCAAATCCAGCGTTATGTCTCTTTAAAGTCGCTGTATGTTGTTTCCTGTCAAGTCGGACTTTTTGTCGGAGTGTAGAAACACGACAATTCTTCCAAGCTTAACGAGCCACAACATAAGGTGCTTTAATGTTTCTTTTTTTATTATATGCGTGAAGCAACAGTAGGTTGGTGGCTTCTATACATTAAACTGGTTGGCTGAGATTAAAGGAGACAGATAATGGTGGTAGGCCCACAGGCTGAAGTGGGGAAAAACAGCCGGCCAAAACAAAAGCTGGATGTATACACGGGCCTTTCCGCCTAAAAACACAAGCGCATTACAACTCCTCACTACAGGGAACAGTTGCGCCTGTTTACGCGAACATTTAGTTTGTTGTTTCCCTCGAAGATGCAAGACCAGCCGTGTTTAAACAAGTTATAACTGTGTTTACATCGGGAGTGTTTCAAAACTTAGTGAGCTGACTATCTAGACTGCATATTACGCGCGTGCTGCAGGTTTGGCCGCCTGTGATGCTGTCTAGCTAGGCGGCTTACTAGGTTTGAAACACAGCCGTAATGTTGGGACACATGGCATTGATGCTATGAGTTAATATGTTGTAGGTTTGTCTATAGTTGCTCTTAAAGATCAGATTCAGACATGCAGTGTCAAAGTGAATATATTGTAGGCCAGTTACTAAAGCTTAATTTGTTAAATAATGCCCCGGTGTTGCTCTACCCTGTAATATGTTTGAATGTAATCTGTCCTAAACAAAATTGACCATGGTATTCAGTTTCCACCACATTACCACAGGTATTTAACTCTCTATACACAGTAGACGTAACCATTCAGGGTGTGACATTATTTCTAAATCCCCGATAATTGTACATAACTGGCCTCTTCTTATGCCATTCTAATTTTTAAGATAACCATTTCAGCATGGCTGATGTGAAGGAGATATTGCACCAAGTATAAAAGAATGGGAATGATAAAAGTAAACTAAGTAATTATAATCATAAAAAATTCATTTGCGATTTAATAATTCATGCATTAATGATAACTTATACTAGTCACAAATGCCATAAAAATCACATGCATATTCTGAAACCTTCTTAGTAACATTTGAAGGATCTTCCATAACCATAATAGTTGATTATGACTTTACAATAATAGCCATGACATTTAAGTGGACATTATAATTACTATGGTTCATTTTTGTTAAGATGCAAGGCCTAGTCGCAGTATTGCATAGGCATGAAAAAGGAAGGAAGTCACTTTTTTTGTCATGAGAAGTTTGCTAATATAGCAGATGAGATAACAAGAAATGTAATTCGGTAAAATTGTTGTTAGTAGCAGTTAATTATAAAGTGAAATGAGTGCAAAGTCAAAGATATTTAGAAAACATTCAAACAGGTTAAAGTTACATAACGCTTGCCTGCTAGGAATATACTTAAAAACAAAAAATAGTACAAGTTGATGTACTAAAATAACTAAAAATAAAGTATAATGCACAAAATTACTAAAACTATAACTGAAATTAAGATGAAAACAGAAAATATTAAAATTATATAATTATATTGTTATATTAAATAATATAATTATATTCTCAGGACAGTACCCCAGTACTTTCATATTTTGTATTAAATTAAATTACATTTTAGTTCATTTTATTTGATTGTTTTTGGTTATAATGAATGACCTGCACTTGTCTTTGTGAGATTCACCCATGTAAGAACAATTACAGGAGACATTTAGATTTTCAATTCAATTCAACTTTATTTGTACAGCGCTTTTCACGATACAAATCATTGCAAAGCAGCTTTACAGAAAATTAAGTTTCTGCAATATTTAGTGGTAGCTTATCAGTGGTGACTGTCAGTTAATGTACATATGGCAGAAATGTACGGAAAAATCAATTAAAGACGTAATCAAACAGACGATGAACACTATTAACAGCAATTATTATATGATGCAATCAAACTTATAGCAAAATTTGGTAGTTTATGTTGTTTCATGGTTGGCATCATCTGAGGTCCTCTGAGGCGTTGGCATCATCTCTTCTCAGGTGTTCTGGATCCAGACTGAAGCTTGTGTAAATCCTAGTTACCACGGGACGTCAATCCTGTGGCAGAAACAGCGAAACAAATAGAGACATAATTAGTGTAAGCTGTTGATCCAACCAAGCAAAATTTATTTGTTTAACCCAAGCTAAGGAATAAGAATGTGCATTTGATCAGATATAACTGCAGTACAAGATTATGAGATGCATTATTTGAATGCTTGGCCAAAGAGATGTGTCTTTAATCTAGATTTAAACCGAGAGAGTGTGTCTGAACCCCGAACGGTATCAGGAAGGCTATTCCAGAGTTTGGGAGCCAAATGCGAAAAAGCTCTACCTCCTTTAGTGGACTTTGCTATCCTAGGTACTACCAAAAGTCCAGAGTTTTGCGATCTTAGGGAGCGTGATGGATTGTAGCGTGGTAGAAGACTAGTTAGGTACGCAGGAGCTAACCCATTAAGGGCCTTGTAAGTAATACTGTTTTGTAACTGATACAGAACTTTATGGGTAGCCAGTGCAGAGACTGTAAAATTGGGGTAATATGATCATATTTTCTTGACCTGGTAAGGACTCTAGCCGCTTCATTTTGGACTACCTGTAGCTTGTTTATTGAGGATGCAGGACAACCACCTAGCAGTGCATTACAATAGTCCAGTCTAGAGGTCATGAAAGCATGAACTAGCTTTTCTGCATCCGAAACAGGTAACATGTTTCATAGCTTGGCAATGTTTCTAAGATGGAAGAATGCCGTTTTTGTAACATGGGAAATATGATTTTCAAAAGACAAGTTGCTATCTAATATAACACCCAGATTTTTGACTGTAGAGGAAGTAACAGTACATCCATCTAGATGCAAATTGTAATCCAAGAGATTGTGTACGGTCTTTTGGTCCAATAAGTAATATCTCTGTCTTCCCCGAATTCAATAGGGGAAAATTATTGGTCGTCTAATCTTTTACATTTTAATACACTCTGTTAGCTTAGATAATTTAGACGTTTCATCTGGTCTTGTTGAGATATATAGTTGAGTATCATCAGCATAACAGTGGAAACTAATCCCGTATTTTCTAATAATATTACCAAGGGGCAACATGTATATTGAAAATAGCAGAGGACCTAGGACAGATCCTTCTAGCACTCCATACTTTACTGGTGATAATTGAGATGACTCCCGTTTAAGTAAACAAAGTGGTAGCGATTAGACAGATAGGATCTAAACCATCTTAAAGCCTGCCCTTGAATACCTGTATAGTTTTGAGAGAATGGGTATTACTGTTGTACCATGGCGCAGTACGTTTTTTTCTAACCTTTTTCAATTTGATGGGGGCAACAGCTTCTAATGTATTAGAGAAGATAGTGCCCATGTTGCTAGTCATTTCGTCTAGTTCATGTGTATTTATGGGTACACAGAGCAGTTGAGATAAATCAGGCAGGTTATTTGTGAATCTGTCTTTGGTGGCTGGAACAATAGTTCTGCCCGGACAATAACGCAGAGCCATATAGTTAATATCAGTAATACGCAGCATGCACGATACAAGGAAATGGTCAGTAACATCATCGCTTTGAGGTACGATATCTATGTCAGTAAGATCAATTCCATGCGATATAATTAAATCTAACGTATGATTAAAGCGATGAGTGGGCCCGTGACGTTTTGCTTGACTCCGTATAAAAGGGATCTGGTCATGAGAAAAGTCATCTGGTGATATACAGTGTTTCAGATGGGCTGGAAACAAGTCATCAATCATTCCTGGTTTGTAACAGTTTGCAGTCAGACATCACATGGCTTATCCTTAAACAAACAGACAGATGGAAATTCGCCCCATACAGAATGAATGGGTGAAAAGAAAGAGGAACAACACAAATGAGAGAGTTCATAATAAAGAATAGCTGTAAGCTATCTCACATATTGTTTGTTTGTCTTTCTCAGTCAATGCTGTAAAGGGACTGTTCACCCAAAAATTTAAGTTTAGTCATCATTTACTCCCCCTCATGTCATTCCAAACCTGTAATGACTTTCTTTCTTCTGTGGAACACAAGAGGAGATTTTTAACAGAATGTCTAAGTATTGTTTCCCATTACAATAAAAGTGAACGGGCTCTGGAGTTGTGAAGCTGTAAAAATATGACTAAAGGCCCATTCACACCAAGAATGAACTATAAAGATGACAATAACTATATTTCATCCACACCAATGTATGGTAACGTTCCGTTTATTATAAGCACACACTGCAGTTATGTCGCCTGCCGATTTAAGTGCTTTTAAGTGCCTTAAAATCATTGATTCTGATTGGCTGTCAATGTTATAGTTGTTCTTCAGCTAGAAAAAATCGTTCTCTGATGTGGACAATTTTCTGTGTTAAGTTAGTGAATTTTGACAAAGGTTTCTCAACAGACTGTTGGGATCAAATTCTTGTTCCGATCAAGAAGGGGTTATAAAAATAATTCAGTGTTTTTGTATTTTAACAAAGGACTGGCCAGTGCACACAGAAACAATTTATGTGCGCTCCACTATTCTTGGATGTGAGGTAGTCACTTCTTAAAAAAGGGAACATCCGGACAATCTGTATCTCTTGTTACCACTTGGAAAAAAGGTTTTGTGGTTTGATGAGAACAAGACAAGATAGGTGTTAATTTCATGTAGTACATTTGGCACAAAGTGAAGCCTGTAGGGCAAAAACAGAACTTGGGATTGAAATTCTTTATTTCAGAAAAAAATGCTTTGTGTAATTGTTTCAATATTATTGGCACTACTGCCAATTTACAGAACGTGACAAAAAAAAAAGGAAGACAGTGTTGTGAATTGCCAAATTTCTGAAAACATACCTTGAAAATATTATGTCTAGTTTAAAGTATTTTTTTACTTTAAATGTAACCAAAATTAAGAAGGAAATAAAAATAGCTGAAAATGTACTCACCCCCTTAAGATGTAGATTAGTTTATTTCTTCATCAGAACAGATTTGGAAAAATGTTGCATTAAAAAAAACTATATATATATATATATATATATATATATATATATATATATATATATATATATATAAAACACATTTTAGGAGGCAGTAATTGACATTTGTGTAACTTGGAAGTTATTTCAGTAAAATAGTTTTGATACACTCATAATATTTAAATCTTTGCTACATAAAACATAAACGTAATATGATGTCTACATAATGCTTTGAAGAACCTTGTTATAAAATGACAGCCTCGGTTCTCTCACATGAGAATATGAAAGACACTTTTCAACATTGTATTGTTGAAAGTGTGTGATTTGCAGCACACTGTAAAACCATGTCGTTGACCTTTGAACTCATAAGACACAGTTTTATAAATGCATGTCTTTCTGTGTCCTCAGATGTTCTCCAATAATGACGAGGCTGTTATCAACAAGAAGCTGCCGAAGGAACTGTTGTTACGGTTGGTGTGAAACCCATTCAGCACTTCTCTCTCTTCCTGCTTCATTTCCTTATTTTAAAGGGGTCATATGATGCGATTTCAATTTTTCCTTTCTCTTTGGAGTGTTACCAGATCTTGGTGCATAAAGAAGATCTGTAAAGTTGCAAAGACTAAAGTCTCAAATCCAAAGAGATATTCTTTATAAATGTTAAGAGTCAGCCACGCCTACCTAAAACGGCTCGTTCTAACACGCCCCCACATGTCTACGTCACTATGTGGGCAGATTTGCAGAACGCCGCCCAAATGTTCACACAAAGAAAGAAGGCGTAACTTTTATTCTCGCTGTAGTATTGTTGTTGCCGCCGCCATGTTGTGAAGACGCTGTGTGCTTCGTTGTGAAAGCGAAACTACTTTGTTTGGTCTTCCAAAAGAGTATGATATCTGCTTCGTCATGCCTAGAGCTGATCTGTGCTGGTCGCTGAGGAAATAC
>NW_015506033.1:43134-72988 GCF_001515645.1 Sinocyclocheilus grahami | reverse complement strand
TGAAGACGCTGTGTGCTTCGTTGTGAAAGCGAAACTACTTTGTTTGGTCTTCCAAAAGAGTATGATATCTGCTTCGTCATGCCTAGAGCTGATCTGTGCTGGTCGCTGAGGAAATACATCAACTTCGCGCTGTCGATCGCAGGATCGGCTTTCACCGTGGACAAAGTGGAGTCCAGCCCGGGGTCGTCACATGTGGTCACAGTATGGTAAGGGACGTAACATTTTCCGTCACACGCTTGAGGTATTCGGCCAAACACAACATACTGGAGAGCTGGCCAATCAGAGCACACCTCGCCTTTCAGACCGATGAGCTTTGTAAAAATCAACACGTTTCAGAAAGGCGGGGCATAGAGGAGAAACAATAATGTTCAGTATGTGGAAAATAATGTGTTTTTTGAACCTTAAACCGCAATATGGTAAGGGACGTAACATTTTCCGTCACACGCTTGAGGTATTCGGCCAAACACAACATACTGGAGAGCTGGCCAATCAGAGCACACCTCGCCTTTCAGACCGATGAGCTTTGTAAAAATCAACACGTTTCAGAAAGGCGGGGCATAGAGGAGAAACAATAATGTTCAGTATGTGGAAAATAATGTGTTTTTTGAACCTTAAACCGCATAAACACATTTCATTACACCAAATACATAAAATAATGTTCTTTTTAGCAGCATCATATGACCCCTTTAATAATGTTGTCTTGTTAAAAACCTTAATCATGTCTATCTTCATCTCACCTTATCTATGCTGTTTTTAAAGCATAGACCTGTGTTCGAACAGAAACAATGAAGACTTTAATGACACTCCTATCACAGCTTTTTGTTAATGATGTTTGCTAATAGTTCTGTTTTTCTGCAGAATTTTCTCATTTCTGGATGTAGTCACACTTTGCCGCTGCGCACAAGTCTCACGAGTAAGTGTGATTTCTCGGCGCTTTATAGATTAAACTGGTGCTTTGTGACACGTTAAGTGTCTGTTTTGACATTTGCTCATTTCACCCTTTTAAGAGCCTGTAGAAATGGTCACTGTCAAAACATCTACTATAACATAGTAAAATATTTAGTGGATTAAATGTTGCTTGCAATGATAATTTGTCAGCTACTTTTGAATGGCTGTCTATGGAGAGGAATGAAAGGAGCTATTCTAGAATAATATTTTCAGTGTAAATGTATCTATAGTGGAGTATTGAGTTTCTCATTTTCTCTCTCTTTTTCTCAGTCATGGAACCTGTTAGCCCTGGATGGCAGTAATTGGCAGCGCATCGACCTCTTTGACTTCCAGAGAGACATTGAAGTGAGTAGACAATAAACTGGACAGTTCACATTTCGTTCTAACTACTAAAATACAAGGAATATCGGACATTATTTAATAAAAAAAGTGGCCAAAGGTCGTAAAAATCTCTTAATTTACAGGGCCGTGTGGTGGAGAACATCTCAAAACGGTGTGGAGGCTTCCTAAGGAAGTTAAGTCTTAGAGGATGTCTTGGAGTTGGAGACAGCGCTCTCAGGTGAGATAAAGGGAGCGGATGAATGCTTATATATGCTGAGCATGTTTTCACAGCAAAAAGATGAAACTATTAATTTTTGAAGACCCATTTGCATGTAAAAAATGAATTTTTTACATTTTCATTTATGCGTTTGGCAGAAGGTTTAACCAAAGCAATTTACACTGCTGTAATTTACAATGCAATTTACAATGACCCCAAACTTTTGAACGGTAGCGTACATTTTATCAGTTAAATTTTTGAATTTATAATTTGCATTGAAATTGCTGAATTTGATAAATATCCCTACTACCTGACAGATATCATTGAAATAGAAGTTGTGAGAATCTTTTTTCAACTCTTCAGCAAAAAAAACAGACCATACAAATACTTTCTGCCTGTCAAAAAGTTTGACTTCAGTTTTAGCAAAATAAACAAACCGCTGAAGTTGCTTACAGTACCTTTGTATTTAAGTACACACGATTGGCCGTCTTTCATATATGCAAGCATTTTGTTAATAGTTTTGGAGCGAAAAACACTTCGGTTTATGTTGTCATTTGGCCTTTTATGTGAATAGGCCTGCCAAGAATGTAGATCACAGCCTTAAAGGGATAGTTCACCCAAAAATGAAAATTCAGTCATTAATTACTCATGCTCCCGTCGTTCCAAACCCGTAAGATACATCGTTCATCTTCGAAACACAAATTAAGATATATTTGATGAAATTTGAGAGCTTTCTTACCCTGCATAGACAGCAAGGGAACTGAAACGTTCAAGGCCCAGAAAGGTAGTAAGAACATCGTTAAAATAGGCCATGTGACATCAGTGGTTTAACTGTAATGTTATGAAACTACAAGAATACTTATTGTGCGCAAAAAAACGACTTTATTCAACCGATTGCGCGTTCACGACAGTACCACGATGCATGTGTGTGCATTCCTCTTCTTGTAAACAAGGCTCAGCGCATGAGTGTTCTATGTTAGAACGCCGTGTGAACATGCGGCGAAGAAATTAATATATTTTTATTTAATCAAAAATATCTTAATTTGTGTTCCGAAGATGAACGATGTATCTTACGGGTTTGGAACGAGTAATTAATGACAGAATTTCCGTTTTTTGTTGAACTATCCCTTTAAAGCAGCACTATGTAACTTCTTCTGTGTTCAAAATTTGCAAAATGTATATAATGAGCGAGTACATCATGAATTCATCTTCCAAACCTCGTTTTTGTCTTATTCCGAATCACTACAGTGCACTTATAATAAGTACTAATATTTGGACTATTGTAGCCTGGTCGGGTCGTCACCGCTGCGGAGTAACACATACCTGCGTGAATCGCCATAGACATACACTTAGAGAAGTAGCTCCGGTTGGAATGTTCTTCCGCGGGATGTGTGCAGTTCTGTTTATTAACCGCTAGAGCGCCAAAAGTTACATAGTGCTGCTTTAATATATATTTAATAATTATATTGCACATGAGTTCAGTAATGATATCTGGGCTTTACATTTAGACTAAAGACATTATTGTGACTTGGAGGGAAATTCAAGCATTGTTTAATGTTTAATATAAAATGTGTTTTTGTCTCCCGCAGAACTTTTGCCCAGAACTGCAGAAATATTGAGCTGCTCAGCCTCAATGGCTGCACCAAGATCACTGACAGGTGGGTAAAACATGTGACGATGTGTGTGTGTGTGTGTAAGTGTTTTTTGATCTCTGTTGAACTTCTTTCTTTCTTTTTGCAGTACCTGTAACAGCTTGAGTAAATTTTGTCCCAAACTGAAGCACTTGGATCTTGCCTCCTGCACCTCAATCACAAACCTGTCCCTCAAAGCTCTGAGGTCAGAGATCATAGATACACATACTTGCTGGTTATGCGAAATGCTTCCCTGAAGCTAAATGACTCTGTCTGTGTCATTTTAGCGAGGGCTGTCCGTTGCTAGAGCAGCTGAACATCTCGTGGTGTGATCAGGTGACCAAAGATGGGATACAAGCGCTTGTGAGATGTTGTCCAGGACTCAAAGGCCTGTTCCTCAAGGGCTGCACACAGGTAATTCTGTGCTTTCACAACACGTTTAAGCCCTCTTCACTGTTCTTCCACCTTCTCAATGTTATTTTGACACACTTATAGCTAAAGAATATTTAAATGTGTAGCGCGTGCCCCCCACAGTGCTGATATTGTCATCTAAAACTTATTAAAAATAGTTTTCAGTGATTGAAAGAGAGCTGAATGTTTTTTAAAATATAAATATTAGATTAAAACTTTTATAAATGAAAATTAGCAATGTTGCCTTGGCAACTAACTGAAATAAGTTGAATGACTAAAACTGAAATTAAAATTAAGTATTTAAAAAATGAATTACTAGCACTTCTTCACAATGATATTGTTAACTGTATCTTAAACAGTTAACTCATTTTCTGTAATTGTAATGGTGAAAAAATTAAATGAAAAACTTTTAAAAACAAAAATGAGACTAACTGAAATTAGTACATACAAAATTTAGTAACTGATAAAACTGAATTTTTTTTTAAGTTATATGGAAATATATTTTAAAAACTAATAAAATGACAAAAGCACATAAACTTACTAAAGCATAGACTAAAAATAAAACTGAAACTATAAAAAAAAATAACTAAAAGCTAGGTCAGAATATTTATAAATTCCCAACCCAAAAGTATGGCATTGGTTGAAACACAACTTAAACAAACTGTAAAATAAAGCAGAAATAAATAAATATTTGATGAAAAAACATAAACTTTAAAAAACATTAATAAAAATTATAAAAGTTATTTCATATTACTAAAACTAATATATAGAGAAATATTTCAAATATATTTGAAAGTTATATAGAAATATTTTTTAAAAAGTAACATAAAATGACAAAAGCACATAAATGTACTAAAACTTAAACACAAATATAGAAAATGAAAATATAGAAAATAAAAGCTAATTAAAAAAATTACTCAAATTAAACTAATTGGCCACAGTGATTACAAAGTGTAAAAAATGATTTGTCAGGTAACCTAAAAAATGTGTTCACGTCTTAACATCTAGGTTATCTGTTGTTATCCTCATTATAACTGGGATTTTGCATACCATTTTATGGTAATTGTTTTCATTGATTCTGCAAAACTAATTAAAATAATTTTGTATTCTATCTACATAAAAATAAATGGGCTTAAAACAACATGAGGGTGAGTAAATAATGAAAGAACTTTTATTTTTGGGTGGCCCGTCCCTTTAAATCCAGACATTACCTGTCTCTCTCTTATGTGTACTCTCTTAATAGTTGGAAGATGAAGCACTTCAGCATATTGGAGCACATTGTCCAGAACTGGTCACACTCAATTTGCAGACGTGTTCAGTAAGTCACTCATATTCACTCGTACAAGGGATGTCCAGAGGATGGGTTCCTCATGCAGGTCTGTCTCTGTGTGTGAATCGAGCAGCAGATCACGGATGAAGGTCTTATAACCATCTGTCGCGGGTGCCATCGGCTGCAGTCTTTATGCGTGTCGGGCTGTGCAAACATCACAGACACGATTCTCAATGCCTTGGGCCAAAACTGCCCTCGCCTCAGGTGTGTAACCCACACATCAGCTGATAAATTTGCATTCAGTCCCCCATAACTCAGTTTTTATCCTCTTTTAAACTATGCATCATTGATCTCCTTGTCTGTGTAGAATATTAGAAGTGGCTCGCTGCTCTCAGCTTACAGATGTAGGCTTCACCTCACTAGCACGGGTGAGTAAACAATCCCACAAACACACTGCACTGCTCAGACTGTGCTGATCTGTGCTGATCCTCCAGAGCTTCTAACAACATGAATCAAACCTATCATTTCCCTTCATGTTTTCCAGAATTGTCATGAACTAGAAAAGATGGATTTAGAAGAGTGTGTACAGGTGGGTTGCCATTCAGAGAATTACACATAAAAAAATGTTAAAATGTTGTTACATACAGTATTTAAATGTCATTAATTCTACATTAAGAATATTACATTTGATAAAACCCTATATAATTGTTTTTTTTGTTTGTTTTGTTTTTTGCCCATTGAAGTGACCAGTCACTTTTGCAGATGATAATGCTGAAATAAATCTAGTGAAATTTTGAAAAAGTGTGAAATAGTAATGGGGACTTTTAAAGGGGTCATATGATGCGATTTCAATTTTTCCTTTCTCTTTGGAGTGTTACAAGCTCTTGGTGCATAAAGAAAATCTGTAAAGTTACAAAGACTAAAGTCTCAAATCCAAAAAGATATTCTTTATAAAAGTTAAGAGTCCGCCACGCCTACCTAAAATGGCTCGTTCTAACACGCCCCCACATACCTACGTCACTATGTGGGAAGATTTGCATAACGCCACCTAAATGTTCACGCAAAGAAAGAAGGCGTAACTTTTATTCTCGCTGTACCTTGTTTGGTCTTCCAAAAGAGCACACAACTTGAAATCAGTGGTTAAGTTGTATTTGCAACACTGTTCCAGAACACTTCAACCCAAATACTCAGATGTGTGCAGCACATTTTGTGGAGGATGAGGACTGTTTCCTGTGAGAGTAGCCTACAATGCCGGTGTCTGTTTCTATAAAACAGAAGTCGTGGGGAAGTCGTGGCCTAATGGTTAGAGAGTCAGCCTTGTAACCCAAAGGTTGTGGGTTCGAGTCTCGTACTGTGAATGTACAGCGCTCTCTTTCACCTACAATACCACGACTGAGGTGCCCTTGAGTAAGGCACCGAACCCCCAACTGCTCCCCGGGCGCCGCAGTAAAAATGGCTGACCATACTTGGCCACATGTCACGTCACTTTCACTTTCACTTAAAGTGGGGCAGTTTCAATTTTGCAAGGACAGTCTGGCACTTCTGACTCACAGACTGTAAGTATGTTTTTTTTATATTTAAAGAATTTGCCACTGACGATTCAAACGCATGGATTTATGTTTATGCGGCGCGATACGCAACGCAACACGTAAAAAGACAGTATAAGTCATTATAATCCGTAATTATGTTCCCACTGGATGTAACAAATGCCTCGTTTATAATGGATTTTCATGTTTTTGAATCATCGCTCCAGCCTGACAGTGCACCACAGTATGGTAGGGGCGTAACATTTCTGTCACACGCTTGAGGTATTCAGCCAATCACAACGCACTGGATAGCTGGCCAATCAGAGCACAGCTCGCTTTTCAGACCGATGAGCTTTGTAAAAATCTACACGTTTCAGAAAGGCGGGGCATAGAGGAGAAACAATAATGTACAGTATGTGGAAAATAATGTGTTTTTTGAACCTTAAACCGCATAAACACATTTCATTATACCAAATACACAAAATAATGTTCTTTTTTAGCAACATCATATGACCCCTTTAAGAGAAGCAATGTGAAAAGTACAGATTATTTTTTATAAAAAATAAAGGAATTGGATGTTTTATAATAAATACTTGTTTATTAATTCTGAATAATAATAAAATAAAAAAATCGAATTCATACAAACAGCTATTTCTCTTTGAGAAATATTTTCCTAATCAGAAAAGGTTTTAAATTGTAAGCCTGAATGTGTAATGTATTTATAAATGTTAGTTTTTTTTTTATAAGGATGTTTAGTATCACTAGACTGAGGGAACCTGAGAGAAAAAGTCAGAATTGAGAGACATAACAAAGAAATGCAAGTTCTCTTGCAATTCTGAGAAAAAAGTCTGAAATATAAACTGATTGAATTCTGACTTTTTTTCCTCGCAATTCTGAGTTTACCTCTCACAATGACTGACTTTATTTTTCTCAGAATTGCAAGGAAAAAGTCAGAATTGTGAGATTAAAAAGACACAATTACCATTTTTATTTTTGTTTATTCGAGAAGAGGCTTTCATATGTAGAAGACCCCCTAGATCACAAAATATGTTTTCAATGTAGATATGGACTGTAAGAGAATACATTTCTTAATATTGTTTCCTGTTATATATTGGTTAAAAATTATATATAATTTTTCTTTTAAAGTCAAATAATTCTGTATATGATTTGTTTTGGCCTTTTATTTTGGACAGAAATCAACACAAACATACTACAATGTAATTATCACATTGAAAACTCTACTGCTCTGCTACATGGCTTTATTTTCTCACTCTCATTAATACAATTTTACATCTTTCTGTATAGATTACAGATGGGACGCTCATCCAGCTGTCTATACACTGCCCTCGACTCCAGGTTCTGGTAAGGTTAAAAAAAAAAAACATAAGGGTACAACAAAATGACATTGTATATTTTAAAGTCAGCATGAAATTATTGATCTTATTTTTAACAATTCATTTGTACATATGTTTTTGTGTCATTTTATATGATCACAACACGGAAGAAAAGCTCTGTCACTACTTCTGTTTCATTGAATTTAATGCTTTCATTTAGTGTGATCAATTATTTTTTTTAAATAAAACAATAGACAATTAACACATTATCATCACGATATACTCCTCTGTCTGCAAGTTATCTTTATTTGAGGGCATAAATATTCATATATGTGATTAATTGCAATTCATTTGATTGAATTAATTTGACAGAATTCAATTTAAATTAGTAATCGATTGGCAAGCCTCATTTGAACATTTTCAAGTTGTCAAATGACCAGTGGGAAATGATTGCTAATCATTTATGTGACATTTCTTGAGTGTTATGGACTTGTTTATGTGTTTGGTTCTCTGGCGTGGTTTAGAGTTTGTCTCACTGTGAGCTCATCACTGATGATGGCATCAGGCAGCTGGGCAGCGGACCTTGCGCTCACGACCGTCTGGAGGTGATCGAGCTCGACAACTGCCCGCTCATTACAGACGCGTCATTAGAACATCTGAAAACCTGCCACAGCCTGGACCGCATCGAGCTGTACGACTGTCAACAGATCACCCGCGCCGGCATCAAACGCTTAAGGGTAAGCCCTGTCTCTGCTTATGCACAGAGAGGTAAACCGCAGGGTATAATTGTTTCTAATCTTGTGGATGTTACTGAAAATAACACCTTTTAGGCTACAGATTTAGGACTGATTTGCAGTGCTCAGTATGGTCCCAAGAAATGTGTTTAATTAAATGGGTTAAGTGTAAACATTTCACTAAATTAGGTGATGCATCACACTAATTTGGATCCATTCACTGTGATTTTGGTTCAGTTCATAATTTATTATTTTCAAAATAAAAAAAAAAGTGGTGAAAATTAGTGCTGTCAAACGATTAATCGCATCCAAAATAAAAGTTTTTGTTTACATAATATATGTGTGTGCACTGTGTGTATTTATTATGTATATATAAATACACACACATGCATGTATATATTTAAGAAACATTTTATATTTCTATATTAAATCTATTTCTATATAATATAAATTATACAAATATAAATATATATATATATGTAAATGCATGTAAATATTTTTAAAATATATCCTGAATGTGTGTGCATTTATATATACATAATAAATGTACACAGTACACACACATATACTGTATTACATAAACAAAAACATTTATTTTGGATGCGATTAATCATTTGACAGCACTAGTGAAAATACAAATGAACCTGGAGAGACTAATGGATTTAAAAATGTATCTGAATACTTCAAGTACTTTGTTTAAATAATTTATTAAATATTGAAATCTGAGTCACCCTAGAGTTTTTATGGTAACAAGAAAAATTGTAGAATTATTTAAACTATTGCACGTATTTTTCTAACAAAATGACCATATATTTTTGTACACTTACTTTTGATCATTTTATACAGTATACAGTCCATTTATCCAAAATGTATTTTTTTTTAGAATACATAAATATGATGTTTATTATAATACAGTAATTCTGTTATGTGCTTTTGTCATTTTTATTATTTTCTGAGTTTATAAAAACTTTATTATCTATTTAGCTTTAGTTTTATTTCAGTTTTATTCATTTTAATACTTAAACATATTTTATTCCCATTAGTGACCAAGGCAACCTTTCTAATTTTCATCAATTTAATTTAAGTTTGCTTTTAAATGTTCTTTCTAATTTGAGTTTTTTACGTTTAAGTTTTTCATCTAATATTTATATTTTCATTTATTTCAGCTTTATTTTAATGAATAAACTATTTTTAATAGTTTTCAGTATTGATATCAACACTGATTGTGACACAAGAGGGCGCTAACAGCACAGATAACAAACTCTGTTTATAAACTCAAAACAGATGGATATTATCTAGACTTTTGGCTGTTCACCATGCAGAATTGCTGTATTTTCTGACATATTTACGTTTAACATTTAGTTTGAGCATTTTAGCATTAATTATTTATTTATTGTAGTCAGGCCCGGATTAGGAATTCAGAGGCCCCTGGGCACAATGTCTTGTCGGGGCCCCCCCACATCCACACACGGACTCACACACACACACACACACACACACACACACGTGCACAATCAAGGTTTTAAATTATAGGGTACTATTTGTTGGAAACGCTTCTAGCTTATACATGATTTACACTCACAGGTTACAGCCTATGATCGCATCCTCTATCATACAGGATTTACATCACATGATTGCAACAATGCTTTCCTGGACCAGCAGCAATCTTTGCACCAAGTGTAAATAGTAATTATGCTATCTGTACTTTATATTGGCAGTTACTATTTGCACCTCAGTATTTTTGTATATTAACAGAATAATAACATAGGGGCTCATTCATGAAACTTGCGTAAATATGTGAGTAAATTCAAAGTAATCTTCCCCTTAAAACAGACCTTCCCGAGAACTCTCCTCCAGATTCACAAACGCTTCGTAAACATCAGTTTTGATAGTTAAACATATGTATGTGAATGAATTCCAATCATTGGTAAATAGAGCGCATGTGCACGGCAGTAACGTATTACTAGTATCTCATTTCGAAGAATATAACAATATAAAAATGCAGTAGCCAGTAATATTAACTTCTCCATTGTTGCTCAGTCGTTGTACAAGTAGGATGGTCGTTCGGTGTAGCATTTGTCCCATTGATTGGACGGCTTGTGACAGTGACGAGTGCTGCGTTTTACCCAAAGTTGAACAGTAATCAACCATAGTCTCAGCTCCAAAAGAAAAAAAAAGAAGAAAATTAACTTGTAAAATATTATGATGGCACTGAATCAAAACGCAGTGTCATCAGTTTGCCAAAACGAACACACAACGTTTTACACACCATTAACACATGAGCAGGTGTACATGTCTTTCGTACCAACTAACATTTTGAAAATACGAACATTTTCATGAGTTCGAAAGTTTGTCAGAACAGCTTTATGAACGATTTACACAAAAATTTGTTCTGCTCTTGTTTCATGAATGAGGCCCATAGAGTGGCGGACTCTAACTCGGGTCGATCGCGTCAAAAGGTCATTCTGGGAGTCTGAATCTCTACTGGCTACACCACCGAAGCCATTGAATTCAATGCGTCTTTTTTAATATTGAGTGTCAACCAGACATTGGTGGGTGGAGCTACTGTAAATAGCGTTTGCCAACAAGCGCGCTATTTGCACTTAATGTAAAGACCCTCCGAATTTTTTTTCTTCCCCTCGCTTGGGCCCCAAGTGCACATGGGCCCCTGGGCCTGTGCCCATAATGCCCATTGGATAATCCGGCCCTGCTTGTAGTGTGGGAAGGTTATCATATGCTAATGTATTTCCTGTCATGTGCATCTCCACAATTTTTTATAATTTTCCTTTTTTCTTCCATCCTCTGTAGACTCACTTGCCCAACATTAAAGTTCATGCCTACTTTGCACCCGTGACTCCGCCTCCATCGGTGGGCGGAAGCCGCCAGAGATTCTGTCGCTGCTGTATCCTTCTATGATGTAAAATGGACAGTGCATCTTGACCTCTCACCCCCTGATCTACCTAGAGCACATGCTGGTGGGTCCCCAGTCAGATCGGATGGGAGTGACAAACCCGACACCCAGTCATGAGCTTTAATCAACACTACAGTCCATTCAATGGCTTTATACAAGACTTGTATGGTAATTAAAGTGGACGAATTGGGGAATGTGCTACTTTGTTCATCAAAAACTATTTGGAGAAGAGAACAGTGGGGCCTTTATGAAAAATATAAGGCCATTACTCAAAACGTCACTGATGTTCTTTGTTTTTGGATGGACCACCTCAATTTGATTCGAGATCATGGTAAATAGGAGACGTTCATACGGTAACCAGCTCATGGATTCATGCCTCATCTATAACACACGGTAACGGTGGTCTTTATCCTGTGAGCCCCTGAGGAACCCAGCTTTGAACACATTCAAACACATCTCTCACGATACACACACATTCTGTCTTTCTTTCTGTCTGTGTTGCTCTCAGTGGCTTTGTGAAACTTAGAGCAGAGACTGAATATTTTTGAAGCATGGTTGTCTTCCAAGTCTTGCTTTTTTTTTATCAGTCTTTACCTGAAAATCTGTTCAGAAAGGGTCAGAGTTTCAGCTGGCGGGTGGAGATGCAGGGGCAGATGTGAGGTCAAAGATTAAGGCTGTAAGTAAATAAGGTGAGAGGGAAAATGAGAATAGTATTGAGCTGATGAGCGAGTGTCATGCATGAGATTACAGCATCACCACACGGAGTATTTGAAGTATGTGTGTGTGTTTGAAAATCTCATTCGTGATGATGGAGAGAACAGCAGTGGGCTTCATTCATGAAACGAGTAGAATTAATTTCTCTCTTAAATCCATTAGTACACCTATGGGCACTTTTGACCTGTGGTCTTTAAGAAAATAAACACACTTTAATTTAAATAAAATTAGATTAAATTTAATACAAAATGTAATTTTTAAATAATAAATAACAATTTGAAATGTAGTGAAAATGATGTGATTCAGAAAAATTACAATTTGACAAATGCCACACAATAATAATAATAAAATAAAAACTGTTCAGATGAAATTTAACTACCATTTTTGTTTATATATATATATATATATACATATATATAATCACACATTTTCCTGTAATTAATAACACTTAATCACACATTTTAATAAAATAACATAACATTTTTTAGATATTTTTATATTGTAATGCATATTTTCACACTCCAAATTAATGCAACATAAAGATGGTATACTTCATTTGTTTAATGGCATCTTTTTACTATAAAAAGACCTTATCAGCAATACCAATACCTATTATTATTATTATTTTTTTTTTTAGCCATTCAACATTATAGTATAAATGAAAGCCATAATTTTTAAAGGTGACATATCATGAAAATCTGACTTTTCCAGGTTGTAAGTGCTATAATCAGGTCCCCGGTGCATCTACCAACCAAGGAAACGTGAAAAAGATTAACCCAGTATTCTGGAAAAGGGGGCGGGGAGCAGCAGCTCATTTGCATTTAAAGACACAGGCACGGAAAACAGCGTGTTTCTGCTTCCACTCAAAATAGGCATTTTCAAAATGATATAATAAATGGTCTGTGGAGTATTTTGAGCTGAAACTTCACAGACACATTCTGGGGACACCAGAGACTTATATTACAGATTGTAAAAAGGGGCATAATATGTCTCCTTTAACATTTCATAGGCCTTAAAAACATTATTGCAACCTTTAATTTAAATGAACTTAAACAAGTTTCACATAACTCGTTATAATAAATGTCACATTTAGCTTTAGTAATATTTAACTGCCTTTTTATTTGTTCTTGTCTCAGGCAATCAATGGACAACTCGATGAATGACAAATATTGAAGTGGTTTATGTTTATTATGATATAAATGATGATATATGTTTATATCATAGTTTATATCATAATTAGTTTTAGCTACATTGTTAAAACTAATTAACAATGTAGTCAAAACTAAAAATATTATTTCTATGATGGATTTTCATAATTTTATATTGAAAGTCTGGGTCTAGGACAAAGGTAAAATGGCTATTTATATATGAAATATTTGGTAACACTTTATTTTAAGGTGTCCTTGTTACACGTTACATGTACTTGCTATTATAATAACAATTAATAATACATAATTACATGCAAGTAAACCTAAGCCAAACCCTAACCATATAGTAAGTAAATGTAGTTAGTTAATATTACTCGGTACTTCAATGTATAATTACACTGAAACAAAGACATGTTAAAATAAAGTGTAACCAAACATTTGAAAAGCAATATAAATGGTGAAGGCAGGATAATAAAATTTTAAAGACAGTTTTAAACTTGCAGTACCACTGAGATATTAAGTCTTAGCTGAAGAAACAGTTTTAAGTAAATTAAAATGTTTGAAGGAATGGCTTTACACAGAAATGAATTTGTTCTTGTGTTTCATGAATGAGGCCTGATGTGTTTTTCACATCTACACTGATTGTTCTTCATCCATAAAAACAAAGCCAGCAAAAAATCAATCAACTGTAAGCATGTACTTTATAATCAATGCGCTCGTGAAGTACACAAACATACTGATTTGTGCACAGATGTCCTCCGATTATGAAAACAATCAAAAGCGTTTGTTTAAAAAAATTGTGTTTGTTTGTACTTGTTTTCGTCATGACTCTGGTCTTTTCAGTTTCGTCTCTCGTTTGAGCCGGGGTCCCTGTGAGGCCACTTGTGAAAATGTTACTGTCTGTTTTTCTTTTTGTGAATTTCCGTAGGTAAGCATTAGATAATGTCCTTATTGAAATGAGCTGCAATATATGTAGAATATTTCAATAGGGCTTTATGGAAGTATATGGATGAGCCGGAGGTGAAGTGGTGGCCTATATGCTGTTTTGTGGCATAAAACATAGTATGTTTCAGAGAATGATACATGATGGAAATTGCAGTTACATTAAGCCATTTTTACGTTTATTTATATTCCGTTTCTCCGAAACGTACTCACACTCGTACACTTTAGACAGAGAGGACAGCGGCTGGGATGACCGTACTGACAGCTAGCTGTAGTTTAATGCATTTTCTTTCTGTCACACTTTAGAGGAAAGTATTTCAGCAGGTCAGAGTCATATATGCAATAAAACGCTGTATTTTGAAATCGGTTTTCTGTATGTTGTTATAATATGAGACTTGTAGATGTCATCAGATGCTTTGTCTTTTTCGGTGATGTCCTGTCAGGTTTATTCTACACCTTTTCTTCTTCTTCTTTTTCTTTGTTTATTTCGGAGGGTTTTGCTTTCCACTTTGTCCGCAGCACATAAAACGCATCTTCATATGTTCGTCCAGTCCAGTGTTTTTTGACCCTGACATGATCATTTTCAGCCGTGTGTGAGATTGCGGGTGTTTTGTGACAACATTCTGAGTTCCACTACCACTTAAAGCGATAGTTCACCCAAATTCTGAAATTTTACTTGAGCTTTTTCACATTTTATGCATATTTAAGTTATTACAAGCATCTTTCAGTGGAGTTCATTTAAGAGCAACTTCAACCGTTTTAAGACAATCGTTGACCAACAATACACTCTCAGAGCAGAACAAAGGTGAAGTCTGATTCACATATAACAATAATCTTTATAGAGACAAATACTAATTGACTGCAGCCCAACTGTATGAAAATGCCGTTACATACTGCTATTGAACAGATTCTCTGTACTTTCTTCAGGAACGCTAGAACTTTTAATCATCCATCTTTACAATTTCAGTCTTCACAAACAAAGTTTGGAATTAATTAGTTATTTTTTATGAAAATGTCAATACAAAATACTTTCTTTTGAGTTTATGGTGAAATGTGACTTTGAAAAGTCATATCTTACATGTTCCTTTAAGGTTTAATTATATGCAAAGGCATAGTTTACTCATTATTT
The DNA here is from genome assembly GCF_001515645.1 of Sinocyclocheilus grahami. Classification (NCBI taxonomy): domain Eukaryota; kingdom Metazoa; phylum Chordata; class Actinopteri; order Cypriniformes; family Cyprinidae; genus Sinocyclocheilus; species Sinocyclocheilus grahami. The sequence continues at coordinate 57,752 of NW_015506033.1, read as the reverse complement.
ACTCACCCTCATGTTGATTTAAACCTGAGTTAGTTTCTTTCTTCTGTTGAAAACAAAAGAAGATATTATGAAGAATGCTGGTAGCCATTGACTTCCTTAGCAGGAGAAAAAAAAATTACTATGTAAATCAATGGCTTCTTTTGAGTTTAACAGAAGAAAAAAACTCATACAGGTTTGGAACAATTTGAGGGTGAGTAAATGATGACACAATCTTCATTTTTGGGTGATCTATCACTTTCACCTATCTGTCATAATATAGTCGATATGGTATATCTTATACAGTGACAACTTTGCACATGACTAGTGTTGACACTTTTGGCTTTGTGGAATGCTGCTTGGAAAGCTTGTGAACTAGTCAAATTTTCAAACAAGTTTAGTTTGTCTTATCACACTCGCAACAGAGTTTACGACTGCATCAAGATGTTTTATTCTTCCCTGAAACCTGTCCTCGTAATGCTAGTGTAACACCGATTTTTAGTTGCTCCACAGTGGGAATATTGTGTAATGTCTGTGTCCCTTCCTTACATCTGTCCTTTATTAATATTGCAGATTTATATCCCGAACAAACAGTAGTAAACTACAATAGTAGTATGGCAGGCATCTAAAATTGACTTAATAGAAACTAGTTCACTATAATGGAAAGGCCTCGAAACATTGACGTCATTTCTTTATTGTCCACAATAATCTAAATAGTAATCATAAATGCAGTTTGTACGTGTTATGTTCAAAAAAACTTTTGTTCCTTGTTCCTGTTTTTTGGCTGCTACTTATCTCATCGTTGATGCCTAATAAGATCTGTCTGCTTCTTTCTATCTCTCTGTCATTCTCATACACGTTAACACACACACACACACACACACAGGTTTGTTTTTGTGAAAAGTGGGGACATCCCATAGGCGTAATGGTTTTTATACTGTACAGAGCATATGTTTTATTGCCCTACACCAACCCTACCCCTAAACCTACCCCTTACAGGAAACTTTGTGCTATTTCAGATTTTCAATACACTCCATTCTGTGTGATTTATAAGCGTTTTGAAAAGTGGGGACATGGGGTAATGTCCTGAAAAGTCACCTTCTCCTTGTAATACCTATGTCATACCTTTGTCATTATACAAATTTATGTCCTCATCTGTCACAAAAACGCGCGCACACACACACACACACTTTGAAGGCACCCTCTCAATCAACAGTTTCCTGTGCACTTGTTATCAGTGAGTGTGTGTAAGTTGTGAAGTCTGATTTTGAGACACACAGACATTTACAACCTGGGGGTCACAGTTTGAGACGGTAAAATGCGTGATCAGGGTGGCATGGACATACATTTTGGTCCTTGGGGATTGAAAATTTTGAATTTTTTTTTTTTTTTTTTATACAAATAACCAATATAAATGGATATGGCAGTATGAATAAATATATAACTATATATTATTAAGAGCTGTGTGAACATTTCTGTTGTTTGAACCGGTGTTTGTCCCTTTTCAGCAGGGTTGACGTGGAGGTTCAGAGACAATAAAATTGTTTTTGAATTGCTCTTCAGAGTTAGTAATTGAAATGGCAAAAACTGTTCCTGAAAGACATATTTGGAAGTCGAATCTCATTCAAATTTGCTGACTCATAGAAACTAGCAATGTCACAACACCATGGGAGTTTATATGACACAAGCAATGAAGTAGTTTGACCTGGATCAGATCAGAGTGTAGACAAGAACTGGGGTGTATTCCAGAAAGCACGGTTAACTTACCGTCAGCTAAACCCTGAACTTTCGGTTGATTAACCCCAAACCTTGCTTACTCGAGGTACAGTATGTGGTTCCAAAAGCGCGTCCGGGAGTAAGTTCATTCAACTCAGAGTATGTTCCTGGTTAAGACTCAAGACATTCTCAACAGAGCGACGAATCGACGAGTCTCTATAGAAACGGACGCTAAGAAAAAGTGCGCCATTTTGTTCAATGGTCGTTTACATGCTTAGTGCATATCGCCACCTAATTGATGGTTGTGCAATCATTTTTCTTTTTTTTCAGTTTAATCTTTAATCCATAATTATATTGTTTGTTTGATGATAATTATATATTAAGTCATATCAGATATGTATTTTTTTATTATAGAAAATGCCGATCCATGTGTGAGATGATAATATAAAATGTAAAATATATATGAACAGTTCATTTGCAAAAACAGATAACTGATTGACTAGGTTAAAAAATAACTTAATTAAAATAACAACAAAAAAAATACAGCTAACTAACACAATAAAACACAATAAAAACATGATAATATAATAAAAAAACATGATTTTTGACCATTTTAAAAAACTGAGTTATCTGTTTTTGCAAGTAAACTTCATATAATAAATTCAACATTACCTTGTCATAATAGTGTTTTATAATTTATACAGATAACTGTTATATATGCCAATAAAATAAATATAATAACCATATTAGAATATTACCTTATTTATTACTTATATTAGCTCTTTATAATTAACATATCATACAACTCTCTCTCTCTCTCTCTATATATATATAGTAGGCTATATTACATAACTATATTGTAATACTATATAATGTTGTGCGCTATCTGTCACGCCCACTGAAGGCTCGTCAGTAGGCCACACGTACGCTGATGGCTCTGAAGTGAACAAACCCTGGAACATAAGCTGCTCTGGACCAGGTTATCTTCAGAGAGCAAGTTACTATGGTTACTTACATACCCTGAAAGTAACCTCCGATTTTGGAACCGAAAGCTGAGGTTATCTGCTCTCTTATCCTCAAACATACCCGGATATGTCACATAACCTGCTTTCTGGAATACACCCCTGATGTGCAACTGAATCTGTTTTTGTGCTGGTATGATAAACCGAGATCACAATCACCAAAAAAAACAAAAATGTGTGTTTGAGAACCTAAAATGCAACATGATACTGTGAGAAAACACAAGTACACTCTAAAAAATTGCTGTAAAAAAACGGCCAAAATGTGACGGCCCAAATTTTCCATTAAAACAGTGATGTACTGTAGAAAACAATGCATTCTGGGCAATATTTTGCAGTTTAAGAATTTGCTGTTACTTTACAGCCAATTTTTAAAAGTACTTTGCTGTATTTAAGTAATACGTTTTTTTTTACTGTTTGCAATGCATTGTGGGCTGTGTTAAATACAGTACAATGCAGTATTTTTATATATATATTTTAATTGGGTGCACAAGTGCGCGTACAAGTTTGGTCAAAGTGCGTTACTGTTTTTTCAGTTTGGTTAATTTGCAATTTTCAAGCATCCGAAATCATTTTCAGTCAGATACTTGGGATGACAATTTTTTTACAAACATCCTTTAAAAAAATAAAAGCACTTTTTTCCCGAAGAGGACACAAGTTCGAAGGACATCTGCTATACATCGCCATTTGCCATCCGAAGTCCTTCAACTGCATTGACCTGCATCTGCACCTACATGGTAAAAACATTTTCTTATATTCCTCACCAGTATTTTATTCAGGTAGTATTACCAGAAGTAATGCTATCAAATCGGTGCTCAGCAAGCTGTCGAGCTAGTGAGTGTATGGTTTTAAAATGGCCCTTCAAGTGCTGAAATGTGAATATTTCAAACATGTATTTACACGCATTTACAGTGGTTTGATCAATTATAAAACGTCTCTTCAGCGCTAAAATGTGTGAAAAATTCAAACTACACGCATTTTGCAGTCACCAGGTTTTATCAAGTTTGTTTTAGATCATCTCTAAACTTTTAAGACTGTTAGTCGTTGTTAAAAACTGGCCAGTTAACAATCTGTTGCCCGTTGTTAATGGCTTCAAATTCCATACAAATCACTAAACAAACTTGATGTATGAAATGTAGATTATTTAATGTAAGTTTAAAGGTGGCATGTTTAAAAGGATAATAGTTTTAGTGTTTATTATTTACCTGTGTTTTTCTGTCAATATGGAGTGCTGTGTGTACATTAATGAGGAAAAAAAATTAACTTAAATGATTTTAGCAAATGGCTGCAATATAACAAAGAGTGAAAAATTTAAGGGGGTCTGAATACTTTCCGTACCCACTGTATTTTGATAACTTGATTTGCAGATAGAAATTTAGATTATACGGGTTGTAACCAAAATCAGCCATTATCCTTGTCTTCTTTCTGATGTATTTTAGCCGAATATCAAAGGATGTTTAGTGTAAACACTTATTCAAAATGTTGATTACAAGGAATTGACTGCCTTGAGCAATTGTATGGCAATCGTGTATGCTGCTTTATTTCACTTCAGAATTCTAGGACCATTCAGTGAATCTGAACAGTAGAAACGTGTAAAAAAAATTGTTGTTATGGAAGTAGCAGTGTTATGGAAAAATGTGTTGACTTGAGACATGCAGGAAGCGTTTTGTTAGTCAACACTATCAGCAATCTCTTTGTTATCTCTACATTGACAAATCTAGAGTTATTTTGATCAAATGTTTTGTTTGCTGATGTTTTACAGAGGTACTAGTTGGAATACCTTGCATTACCTAACATGCTGCCAGGTCGTCATGGTTAAGTGGGTGTAAAATGACAAAGTCATTCACCTAGGACTAGGACTCTTTTAAAAGGTACACATGCCTCCTCGCTGGAACGTTTGATAAAGTGCAGAAAAAATCCTGAACAAATGTTTTTTCACTAAAATGTTTTTCACTAAAATGTTTCACTAAATTTGTTGCATGTTCTTGGTAGTGCAGATCCAAAAATGTTCAAAAAATGTTCATAAAATGTTTAATGTTTAATCTCAGGTTGTCATGTTTGTGTCTGTTATTTATTTTTTATTGCCATTGTTTTTATTCTTAAGTTTTTGTTTGTTAGCCAAAATCTGTCTTCTCCGGGTTTTTTTTTATTTATTTTTTTTTAACCATTTTTTAGTTTTGAATCCTTGTTAAATGTTGACTGCTCTTTTAAATAAAACTTTATTTTGATTTATCTTTTAAGTGTGTGCTTGTTTTTTTAGATCTTTCAATATAACGTATTTTAAGTAGATGTGTGTAGCCCACAGAACAATAATGTTCTACTGTAAATCTACTTACAACATCATTGGTTACTTTAAATTCACTCTTTACAAAGGCATAAAATAACATTAGATTTAAAATAAATCTAAAAAAGATTTGAAATAAATTAAATACAGGTGCATCTCAAAAAAAGTTCATTTATTTCAGTAATTCAACTCCAATTGTGAAACTCTTTTTCATCTGAAATAAATGAACTTTTCCACGACATTCTAATTTATTGAGATGCACCTGTAAGTAATGAATCTTCAATCTAATTATTTGTATCCATTATTGTATGCCTTTGTACAATAAAGAGTGAAAGTAACCATAATGATATTATAAATTGAAATAATCACAGAAATGTACTGCATTTATTTTTTACAGAAAACAGCTGTAAAATAATTCACAGTATGAATACTGTAGAATTACAGAAGATTGCTGGCGCCTCTGCTGCCAGTATTTGACTGTAAATTAAAAAAAAAACTGAATTATACTGCATTTCATTTTTACGGTATAAACTGTAAAATAATTTCACAGTATGAATACTGTAATATTACACTAGATTGCTGGCGACTCTGCTGCCAGCACATTACCGTTTTTTACAGATTTTTTTTTTACAATGTACATATTTGTTGGTGTTTAATTCCATCATGCAGATAAAGATGAAAACAAAGTAATATACAAGAAGGAAAAAGTAGAATGAAAAATAACTAAGATTTAAAGGTGTATATATATATCTTTTTATTTTATAAATATATATATATTTGTGTCACTCTTGCAGGACACACACACACACACACACACACACACATATATATATATATATATATATATATATATATAGATTATTATATACGATAATTATATATAAGCACAACTGTTTTCAACAATAATAAAAAAACAATATTAATAAAAATAAATTACATTTTAAGATATATTTACAAAACAGTCATTTTAAATTGCAATAATATTTCACGGTATTACAGTCATGGCCAAAAGTTTTGCCTGTTACATAAATGTTGTGTTTTGCAAAGTTTGCTGCTTCAGTATTTGTAGATTATTTTTACACATGTTTCTATGGTATACTGAAAAACAATGATAAGCATATCATAAGTTTTAAAGGCTTTTATTGGAAAAATATAATAAAAAAATATAATGAGTCAATATTTAAGAGTGTTGACCCTTGTTCTTCATAACCTCTGCAATTTGCTCTGGCATGCCGGATATTAGCTTCTGGGCCAAATCCTGAATGATGGCGATCTATTCTTGCCTTATTAGTTCTCGGAGTTGATCACAATTTGTGGGCTTCTGCTTGTTCACTCGCCTTTTGAGGACTGACCACAGGTTCTCTATGGGATCAATATCCGGGGAGCTGCCTGGCCACGGATCCAAAATTTCAATGTAATGATCTTCGAGCCACTTCTTTATCACTCTTGCTTTATCACCATTCTTTATTCATGGCAGTGCCCAGATGCTCTCACACCAACCTGCTGCCATTCCTGAGCAAGCTCTGCACTGGTGGTGACACGATTCCATAGCTGACTCCTCAGGAGGAGATGGTCCTGGCGCTTGCTGGACACTCTGGGATATCCTGAAGACTTCTTCACTGCAGTCGAACCTCTCTCCTTGAAGTTCTTGATGATCCGGTAAATGGTTCTTTCAGGTGCAATATTCTTTGTAGCAATTTCCTTGCATGTGAGGCCATTTTGATGCAAAGCACATGGCTGCACGTGTTTCTTTGGAGGTAACCATTGCTAACAAGAACACAGTGCCAGCCCGTCCAACAGGCCACGAGGTTGTTAATTAAATTTCAAGGTGTGTTCGACTTGAAGCGGCGCTGTGCAAACAGATCGGTGTTTGACATCGAAGTACTGTGAGAGCTATATATACTAATGGACAGCTCTGCATCCTTTCCTATCCAATTGCAGTATTTTGATGTCAAACACTGATCGATCTGTGCAGCGCCCAAGTCAACACACATTCAGATGACGCACCAGGGCTGTACAGTGCGTTTAAAAACATTTAATGACGTTTTTGCTCCAAATTAATTTAATTACATCCAGTGTTAGAAATAACTTCCTTTTGTTTTAAGTTTTTATTATTTTAATGGATTTTAATGGAGGAGAGGCTTCAATACACTGAATTTTGGATCAAACTATTTTTAGAGTTTACACAGAAAATAAATATAATTTTATAAGAGAAGTAACAGACTGTTTTTTGCGACAGGTGGGATTCAGCTTATGGCACTTCCCATTCATCACAACTCAATTATTATTATTATTTATTTTTTTATTACAGGAAAACACAAATACAATAAGGCAGTACAAAAAACAGCAGGGTCTTCTAGTTTAGATTTATTCAATACACTAAGTAGTTCTTCTTTCAGTTTTGCATTTTAACATCCTTAAAGATTTTATACATCCAAAATTCCTTTTGAAAAACAGAAAACAATAAGTTACTAAAAAAAAATGTAGTTCTGTTTTTTTAGCTTGTTTACTGTTGTACACCTTGCAGCTTTTAGACATTGTAATGTTTTTTGTTATATAAGTCAGAAATGACAAGGAGGCAGCTTCCCGCAATACAAAGTCAATGGAGAGGGTTGGATTGGTGGGCGTTGTTTGACGTCAGAATCCGGAAGTGTAATTCACCGCGGGTTCCTTAGGAGATTTTCCTATGGGGTTTTATAATTAATGAGTAAAATAAAGCCTGTGGTAAACATCTCTACAATATAAATTACACGCATCCATACCCAAAACACAAATTTTGAAGCAGTTGTGTTCATTTTTGAAAACTTATGTTTTTAATAAGCAGTGGCGTAATGTAACAAAGTAATAATACTTTGTTACAGTACTTAAGTATTTTTTAGGAGTATCTACTTGAGTTTTTATATTTCAGAAAACTTTTACTTTTACTCCACTACATTTCCTAATTAAAATGTATACTTTTACTCCGATACATTTCCCCGAAGCATATTTTTTACTTACTACAAAATAGTCAGAAGTCAGAAGAACACGGTCTGCAGGAAAGCAGGTTCGACGAATCAGTGGTCTGGAGTCTGCAAGTTAAGGCGGGCGTACACGGTGCGATTTTTGCTGTCGTACGAGCTCGCAGGCGATTTTTTTCTCTCGGGAGAAAATCACAGATGCTCGCATGGTCGCGGCTCGTACCGTGTGAGAAGAATTACGGGCCGCTCCCAGACGTTACGAGCACCTCCCGTCCTCCCAATAATTTTCAAACATGTAAAAAAAAAATCGGATGCTGTCGGTTTTAATTCGTGGCGTATGTGCGGTTGAACGAGACGATTTGGCGATCCATCTGAAGTTGACCAATCAGAAGATGATAAAAACCATATAGTCTATAATAATTTTAGTTTAATTATACAGTTCTGTTTTTATTTGTTATTTCGAATGTGCCAAATTTGCCGTTCAGCTTTATGAATGAATATGCCTGTTGTATTTCCGGCAAAACGAGCAGAAATTCAGAAATGGACTAGGCTACTCCCTCGAGTTCTTTATGAAGAACAGAAAGTCCATGCTTTTCTCTGCTTTTCAGCCATTCTCTTTGCCATATCCTTTGTCTTCGTTTTTTTTTGTTTTTTTTTGGACGTCACAAGCCGCCTGCCACAAAGAAAACCATTTCGTCCTCAGAATCCATATTTTTATGAATGGCGCGAAACGTAATGCTTATGTCAGAGTTTGTAAAATCGTTGTAATTTCGTGTAGTCTGTGACTGCCTCCGTACGATTTTCGGATAAACTCAATCGTGACATGTGCCAGAGCTCACGACGTTCCGACCTTCAGAATCGCACCGTGTACGCTCGCCTTTAGACTCATGCTCATGTGCAAACAAGTGCGCGTGCAACCGTGGATGGGATGATTCATTTTCCACTCAAGTGAGTCTGGGGTGTGCAATATACAGCATCGTCTGCGATAATATGGTAAGTGTTGTAATGATGTGTGATCTGACATTATCAAATATATCACCAAATCCCACACAGAGTGCACACACTTTTACTCCACTACATTTCCTAATTAAAATGTATACTTTTACTCCAATAAATTTCCCTGGAGCATATTCGTTACTTACTACAAAATAGTCAGAAGTCAGAAGAACACAGACTGCAGGAAAGCAGGATTGATGAATCAGTGGTCTGGCATCTTCAAGTTAGAATCCTAAAAACACCTTTGCTCATGTGCAAACAAGTGCGCGCACAACCGTGGATGATTTCATTTTCCAAGTCGAGTCTGGGGTGTGCAATATACAGCATCGTCTGCGATAATATGGTAAGTGTTGTAATGATGTGTGATCTGACATTATCAAATATATCACCAAATCCCACACAGAGTGCACACACGTTGATTTATTAGTCTGTTAAACTCAAAATTCAAGGCAATCTAGCGGCAAAATGCTTCTGTATGCTTTTTATATTTATATAATTTAATATAGTTAACTTAATCTATATCACACAAAGAGTACCGTTTTTCTGTAGATATCAGCATGAACCCATTTAATAATCATTTTATACAAGGTCAGTAAAGCAATAAGTGGCTTACATTTTAGACATAATATTGCTTGTTTTTACTCAATTTTGCCAACGAAAATAGTTCCAAACAAAGATCACAGCACTGTTTTGCGTCTCTGAGCAATGGACGGTGTTTACTTAATGAATGAATCAGCTTTTTGAACGAATCGGTTGAATAAATTATTCAGTGATTCTCTCATTAACACAGTCAAATACTTTGTTTCTGAATGAATCAGTCATTTGAATGAATTGGTTGAATCTCAATGACTCACTCATTAACAGTCACTTGTTGCCACCTACTGGCAGTTTTAATTTCACATTTGGACTATTTTTTTCATGTTTTAAATTATTTCAAATATCAGTATTCAACGTTTTATATTAAAAACAAAACATTAGGCCTATTTATGCATCTGTAACTGCAGTTTAAATGCATCCATGTCCCCTCTAAGATACATTAACTGTGTAAATAAGTAACTAGATGAGAACGTTTGGGTTGTGAGTGTGTGTGCAGTTTACATTGCAAATTGAAACAAAAAAAATAGTGATGTGCACGGATAAATCATTTATTATAAAATAATGTAAAGAGAGCAGTGCGATGCCTTTGAAAGAAGAAAATACATACATAAATACAATGTTTTGTTACATGCTCATTTATAAAGTCTTTTGTGTAAAGTTTGACATGATATTGTCTGGCCTGAACCTGTATAAACTGGTTTAAAGCACTTTTAAAAAAGTTTCATTGCAACTTATTTGGCATGTGAAATAGGCGTAGCTGTGCTGGAGGCAAGACACGTTAAAGGTTGCTGGCATTTAACATTGGCCACAATCATTAAAGGAATTTACAGTTAAAGACATTGTAATGTTTTTTGTTATATAAGTCAGAAATGACAAGGAGGCAGCTTCCCGCAATACAAAGTCAATGGAGAGGGTTGGATTGTACACCAATACACTGCAGATCTGGATGCCCAAATCTGATTTTTTTGCCTATATCCGATTTTTTGAAGACCCGCTTATTACACCTTCTTTGTATCCGATATCTGCATTTACACTACAGTACACAGGCTTAACTTGACGTGGCTCACATTGTTCACCTTACAAAACAAGCATTGACCTATTATTTCCAGCAATTTTACACCCAATAACAAAAGCACATGCCTCATATTACATTTTAATGTAGGCTAGTTGATGCTGTATACCTGATCCTGCAAGAGATGAGCATGCAGGTAAAGAGAGCAGTGCAATGCCTTTGAAAGAAGAAAATACATACATAAATACAATGTTTTGTTACATGCTCATTTATAAAGTCTTTTTTGTAAAGTTTGACATGATATTGTCTGGCCTGAACCTGTATAAACTGGTTTAAAGCACTTTTAAAAAAGTTTCATTGCAACTTATTTGGCATGTGAAATAGGCGTAGCTGTGCTGGAGGCAAGACACGTTAAAGGTTGCTGGCATTTAACATTGGCCACAATCATTAAAGGAATTTACAGTTAAAGACATTGTAATGTTTTTTGTTATATAAGTCAGAAATGACAAGGAGGCAGCTTCCCGCAATACAAAGTCAATGGAGAGGGTTGGATTGTACACCAATACACTGCAGATCTGGATGCCCAAATCTGATTTTTTGCCTATATCCGATTTTTTGAAGACCCGCTTATTACACCTTCTTTGTATCCGATATCTGCATTTACACTACAGTACACAGGCTTAACTTGACGTGGCTCAATGCATTAGACAGTGATATTAAAAGACCAAACTCTGCACACACTATTAATAAAGCATACTTTGTATTGAAAAGCAGATGAGATTTCACCTGAATGAATAGAGAGTCTCCACAAAAGTTAGCAATAGATTGAAGCACTCGTCTGTGCATGAGCCGCCGTCACTGAGACACTGTAAATTCTATTTAGTAAACTTTACTTAAAAAAAGTATGCAAACCAATTGCCTTGAAAAAAACAATTAAAGTGAAATAAGAATAGTAATTTGTACTAACAAAGGTTTATTTAGTGTTGTAAACTTAGGTTCTGGTAACTCAGAATCACTATTTTCAACAACTAAATGATTAAGTACAATATACTATATACAAAAACATTTCCTGCAACTTGGAATTTCTAAGTTGTATTTACTTGAACAGCAATCTAGTTTACTTGCTAAAAGCATGCAAACCGAATGGCGAATTAAGAAAACCAAGTAAGCATTACTCCAGTAACTTAAGTGCTTCAAACTTCCATTACAAATTACTGACAACAATGTTACAATTACACATACATTTAAGGTAGTGACAGTTCAAAGTTAAAGGTAATGTATTTTTTTATGTTTTTCAATGCAGTTTTAACTTGTATTACAAACATTTTGAAACACAGCAAAAACAATCTGATTTAGGGTATGCTAAACAGTGGAGGTAGCAGTACGATGAGTTTAAGTATGGCACTGAGTTGGCCACACAAGTTGCCAATGGGTTTTTTTCTGTCCAAAGTCAAGCATCATACTGTAAGTGTTCTTCACAGTATTAGGGTAATCCAAATGTACCAGTAATCCAAATGTAGCAGTACTCCAAACGTAGCACAATAAATTTCTATCCTTCAACTGAATGTCTATTTACCCAAAACTTTAGACAGTTGATCATATAGCAATCATGTCTCTTCCGAAGACTTGAGCCGCTTTTCCACTGTCAGGCCAAACCATTCTCATTGCTTAAGCACTCCATTCTGTGCCGATACAGATATGGGTTAATTCTTCATTGTTGGGCTGTTAACAGAGCTCCCAATTGCCTTGAAAAAAACAAGTAAAGTGAAATAAGAATAGTAATTTGTACTAACAAAGGTTTATTTAGTGTTGTAAACTTAGGTTCTGGTAACTCAGAATCACTATTTTCAACAACTAAATGATTAAGTACAATATACTATATACAAAAACATTTCCTGCAACTTGGAATTTCTAAGTTGTATTTACTTGAACAGCAATCTAGTTTACTTGCTAAAAGCATGCAAACCGAATGGCGAATTAAGAAAACCAAGTAAGCATTACTCCAGTAACTTAAGTGCTTCAAACTTCCATTACAAATTACTGACAACAATGTTATATTCTTCAAACACATACAATTACACATACATTTAAGGTAGTGACAGTTCAAAGTTAAAGGTAATGTATTTTTTTTATGTTTTTCAATACAGTTTTAACTTGTATTACAAACATTTTGAAACAAAGCAAAAACAATCTGCCTCTCCAGTCTTTCTCCAGACTTTGATTTCCAAATGAAATGCAAAGTTTACTTTTATCTGAAAAGAGGACTTTGCAGCACTGAGCAACAGTCCAGTTCTTTTACTCCTCAGCCCAGGTAAGATGCTTCTGACGTTGTTTCTGTTTCAGAAGTGGCTTGGTAGCTCTTTTCCTGAAGACGTCTGAGCGTGGTGACTCCTGATGCAGTCCACTTCTTGTGAAGCTCTCCCAAGTGTTTAAATCGGCTTTGCTTGACAGTATTCTCAAGCTTGTGGTCATCCCTGTTGCTTGTGCACCTTTTCCTACCCAATTTCTTCCTTCCAGTCAACTTTGCATTTAATATGCTTTGATGCAGCACTCTGTGAACAGCCAGCCCTTTCAGTAATGACCTTCTGTGACTTACCCTCTTTGTGGAGGGTGTCAATGATTGTCTTCTGGACCATTACCAACTCAGCAGTCTTCCCCATTATTGTGGTTTCAAAGAACAAGAAATACCCGGAATTTATACTGTAGGGATGGTCATTTAATGAAACTCAAATGTAAATATTCTAATATTTTGAGATACTGGATTTTTGACTTTCATGAGCTGTAAGCTCTAATCATCAAAATTAAAACAAAAAAACTTTTGAAATGTTTTACTTTACATGTAATGAATCTAGAATATATGAAAGTTTCAATTTTTGAAGTAAAAAAAAGTGAAAAAAAAAACTTTCACGATATTCTAATTTTTTTAAATGCACCTGTAAATAGCACCCATGTTAGGAAAGATGAAATATTTCTTTTAATTTTACTATTAACTTGTTTACGTCAGGCTTGGCCAGCTACAGAGAAACTGGTGGCTAGACAAAGACAAACGACCAATCCTGAGCAGCGACGTCACTCCAGGAATTCTACAGCACGGTTCAATGTGTTTGGCTAAGAATTCTGGATCAAGAACAGTTAAAGGTGCTGTATGTAAGTTTTTGACTCTACTAAAGCATAAAAATACCATAATGTGTTTGCAGATATTTAAGAAACATGCTAAGTTAACATACTTATTTATCTGAAAAACAATGCTACAGTCAGTTATTCTCCTTTGAAAATGTGCGTTACGGGCCGGAATGTTGGTCTCTGTTTTGGTTTGTGAAACCCGCCCACTGCCAGTTTACCCAATTGTATTTTGGCACCCCTGGTTGCCAGCTGGCAGAAAACAGAGCGTATTTCATTTCATTCATCGTCAAGTGCGCTCGTTCCAGTTGGTGTTGTCAATCTGACAACCAGCGTGTGCCTCAAGTCTGAGGAGGAGGGGCCGGGTGAAAAAAACCCTCTCCAATATTTTGAATTTTGACTGCAATACCTAGGTCAACCACTCAGTGTCAATCCTACATACAGCACCTTTATTCAGACCATGCCTAATAGGATTGCCGCGATAGACGGTGCTGACGGTATCAGCGCAGAAACCATAATCCACTTACTATACATAATCCATTGCGATTTATTTGTTATTAAATAAATTTACGTTTCGCTAGATTGCCCTTCATTCAAGTCTTCGGTTAGCACAGAATCAGTTGTCCAAAAGAACCAGTTCGGTTCAGACTAGGCTTGCCACGATAAGACGGTGTTGACGGTGATACCGGTGTTTAGCCGCAACACCGGTTACGTCACTTGCCCACCACGTTACCAACCCCCACCGTCGTTTAGATTTTTTATAGTAATAAAAATAATTTAATTCTGTAAAAGAACAGACACTACAATTAAAAACTGAACGCGGCTGATCAATGCAGCATGCAGAATGACAGTAGCATCACAGATCAGATTTAATTTCTCCAGTGAGGAGAGCGAGTCGAGCTGACTGACAAGAAGAGTGAGGCGAGACAGACAAGAAGAGT
>NW_015506033.1:41828-42797 GCF_001515645.1 Sinocyclocheilus grahami | reverse complement strand
TTTCTTATTTAATTGGTTCCACATTGTTTGCTGATTTTTACTTTATTTAAACTTTGTGTCATTTATTTTATTTGACATCAAGGTGTATGCCGTGCCTCCAAGCTTTCTTATTCGTTTTGCTAATACACGTCCTACGTTTCTTATTTATTTGGTTATATATTATACATGTTTATTTATTTCCAGTTTTGTATACCTATTAAACTTTATGTAAGTTATTTGTTATTTTATATTAGGCATAGCCTGCCCGATAGCATGGTGTATTTTTATTTGTTTTGTTAATAAAAGTTCTATGTTTTATATATAGGCTAAAGTGAGTTTGACGTTGTAACGTAGTTTGTAGGTCGGGAAGAAGGAGGCGGGAACCGGCGAATACTCAAAGAAAACTTTAATACTAAAATAAACACAAAATAGCGTGACACCCCTCGGGGACGACTGCCATGCACAAACGAAACCAAAACACAAAATAAAATCCAGGCCTGGTCCTCTCTCGTCTTTCCCTGTCGTCACTCCTCCTTTGTATCCTTCTGGAGCTCCTCCGTGAGACTCGAGACCGGTGAGTGGCGCAGGTGTACAACCAAATAAATATCATTATTAAATATAATAAAAAAATATTGAAAACATTTAAGGTAGCAGTACATTTTTAGGGGTTGTAGGGTGTGAAGTGTCCTCTTAGATTTGTGAAAAGAAAGGAAGAAAAGAAATACAGTTACAAATATAAAAATACGTTTACAGGTATACTGGAGCCGCAATAAATTATTTGAAATTGTATAATAGCACATGATTGAGTCAAAAACTGCTCTACTGCTGTATAACAGTTAAAGGGGTCATATGATGCAATTTCAAGTTTTCCTTTCTCTTTGGAGTGTTACAAGCTGATTGTGCAGAGATAAGATCCCTGAAGTTGCAAAGACTAAAGTCTCAAAACCAAAGAGATATTCTTTATCAAAGTTAAGACTCTGCCACGCCCCC
>NW_015506033.1:36931-41572 GCF_001515645.1 Sinocyclocheilus grahami | reverse complement strand
GGACGACTGCCATGCACAAACGAAACCAAAACACAAAATAAAATCCAGGCCTGGTCCTCTCTCGTCTTTCCCTGTCGTCACTCCTCCTTTGTATCCTTCTGGAGCTCCTCCGTGAGACTCGAGACCGGTGAGTGGCGCAGGTGTACAACCAAATAAATATCATTATTAAATATAATAAAAAAATATTGAAAACATTTAAGGTAGCAGTACATTTTTAGGGGTTGTAGGGTGTGAAGTGTCCTCTTAGATTTGTGAAAAGAAAGGAAGAAAAGAAATACAGTTACAAATATAAAAATACGTTTACAGGTATACTGGAGCCGCAATAAATTATTTGAAATTGTATAATAGCACATGATTGAGTCAAAAACTGCTCTACTGCTGTATATTTAGGAATCTTTAAGATCACTTACAACAGAACAGCAATGCATTTTATGGACGACCGTTTCGTGAACCTAGGAGAGGAGGTCATTCTGACTTTGCTATGACAATCTGGTGCTTCTGAATCAGCTACTGTTTTGTTATTAGTTTTTGTATATAAAAGTATTTGCTATTGACTGTTCAAATGCAGAGTTTTGCGCATCGTGTGTGTGCGTGTGTGTGTGTTTGTGTGTGTGTGAGAGAGAGCGAGAGAGAGTGTGAGAGAGAGAGACAGGGTCACATCACAGTAGAGTCAGCTGTCTTAACCGTGGCTTGTGTACTGCAAACACATAACAGCTTCATCACTGTGTCGGTCACACGACTCTGTTCCCCTTTCAGGCTCTGTCTTTACATTTATTTTGAAAGATGAAGCTCGCGATTATGGTAAGGGGCGTTAGATTTCCGACGAGTGCTTGCGGTGTTTGGCCAATCACAATGCACTGGGTCAGCTGACCAATCAGAGCAGACTGCGCTTGTCGGAAGGAGGGACTTTGTAGAAAACGAAGCGTTTGAGAGAGGCGGGGCATAGAGGACCTACAATAATGTACAGGATTTGAAAAATAATGTGTTTTTTGAACATTAGAGCATGTCAACGTATTCTGTTACACCAAATACAAAAAATAATGATCTTTAAAAAAGCATCATATGACCCCTTTTTAAAAAAAAGCCTTACCTTCAGTGTGCTGAGGCCAGTGTTCACTGTTCAGAGAAGACAGTTGCCACAAGCACTTTTCCTAAATATGACAATTAATTCTTCAGATAAAGGCAAGTTCCACTATTGTTGTGAATTGTAGATTACGGACACATTCATTCCTTGATATTTACATGCTTTACAAGAAAAGGAAGGAAAGAAAATTTCAATACATATCTATTTGAGGCCTCAGTCATAAAACCAATTCAAAAGCAAGTGGTGTATTAGAGGTAAAAAGCAAGTGTTACTGTACTACAAAACAAAACATTAGGCCTATTTATGCATCTGTAACTGCAGTTTAAATGCATCCATGTCCCCTCTGAGATACATTAACTGTGTAAATAAGTAACTAGATAAGAGTTTGGGTTGTGAGTGTGTGTGCAGTTTACATTACAAATTGAAACAAAAACAAAAAAAATAGTGATGTGCACGGATAAATCATTTATTATAAATACTTCAACACTGTGTACAAAATTTAGAATTGTCATTTTTGATTTCATGGTGATTTTAATAACACTTATTGTGATTGCAATGAAAAAAAAAAAATCTTTTCCCAAAGACATTGACATACAATTCACATGTTCTGGGTGTCATTGCATTTCCTTGGCTGAGCTACAAATGAAGGCTACATGCTTACATGGGATAGTAAATGCGATAATAGGCCTATTACAACCCAGTTACCTTGAACAGCACATTGTTCACCTTACAAAACAAGCATTGACCTATTATTTCCAGCAATTTTACACCCAATAACAAAAGCACATGCCTCATATTACAGTTTAATGTAGGCTAGTTGATGCTGTATACCTGATCCTGCAAGAGACGAGCATGCAGGTAAAGAGAGCAGTGCAATGCCTTTGAAAGAAGAAAATACATACATAAATACAATGTTTTGTTACATGCTCATTTATAAAGTCTTTTTTGTAAAGTTTGACATGATATTGTCTGGCCTGAACCTGTATAAACTGGTTTAAAGCACTTTTAAAAAAGTTTCATTGCAACTTATTTGGCATGTGAAATAGGCGTAGCTGTGCTGGAGGCAAGACACGTTAAAGGTTGCTGGCATTTAACATTGGCCACAATCATTAAAGGAATTTACAGTTAAAGACATTGTAATGTTTTTTGTTATATAAGTCAGAAATGACAAGGAGGCAGCTTCCCGCAATACAAAGTCAATGGAGAGGGTTGGATTGGTGGGCGTTGTGTAATTCACCGCTGGTTCCTTAGGAGATTTTCCTATGGGGTTTTATAATTAACGAGTAAAATAAAGTCTGTGGCAAACATCTCTACAATGTACATTACATGCATCCATACCCAAAACACAAATTTTGAAGCAGTTGTGTTCATTTTTGTAAATTTATGTTTTTAACAAGTAACTAGATAAGAACGTTTGGGTTGTGAGTGTGTGCAGTTTACATGGCAAATTGAAACAAAAAAATATAGTGATGTGCACGGATAAATCATTTATGATAAATACTTCAACACTGTGTAAAAAATGTAGAATTATCATTTTTGTTTGACATGATATTGTCTGGCCTGAGCCTGTGTAAATTAGTTTAAAGCAATTTAAAATAAAAAGTTTCATTGCAACTTATTTGGCATGTGAAATAGGCGTAGCTGTGCTGGAGGCAAGACACGTTAAATGTTGCTGGCATTTAACATTTGCCACAATCATTAAAGGAATTTATAGTTAAATTGCTTTGGGAACTTTTACATACATGAAATGCTTTTATTTCTCTTTAGTTCATCCCTAAACAAACATTCTGTTTAAAAACCACATGACCTTGTGACTGTGGATCAAAAGAGGACATGTTTTGAAGAATGTCCAATCGGATCTTTTTCATAGAACGGAAACATACAGTGTACAAGTCTACTCCCCCCCCCCCCCCACTACAAAGCCTATTTTACCTAATAAGGCTAATAGTTTAGCTTCAGCTACATCACGAATATGGACACATTTGGATTTGTGCCTGAGAGAAGTAAGCCCAACTTTACCTCACGTTTCTTTATAAATTAATTTGTTTTGGCATGTTTATTGCCAAGCATATATTATATACTGCAATTATATTTATCCATTAGAATGATATATTTTTAAATTCTTATTCTGTTCTGATATGGTTAAATTTAAAGGATTTGTTGTAAAGTGAGGGGAACTAAATTATCCTATAGTGTTTATAATGTTGGTACATTACAACATTATTAGGCCTGCCATTATAATTTCTGAAAATGCAACTTATAAGAGACGGATCTTTTTTTTATTTTCCTCAACAAACAAAAAAAAGTTTGTTTTTAAAAGCATGCAGCAAACGAAAATATGCGATTAATCTGTTAAAATTTGTTACTGTGGGTTAACAAATTTACATAAGTAGGCTATTATAATGCTTGGCTTCACAGATAGCTACAGAGTCTGGGCCAAATCTGGTTTACATTCACTTCTGGCTTTTTTTGTCTTGATTGCCAATGTTTTTTGTTGTTGTTTTTTTATGTACGATGGATAATTAAAACAAAAATCAGGCGTGTGTATTTATAACATCAATTACTAGGCCTACATTATTTTTTTCAGAAATGGAAGTAACTCCAAATGTTGCGTGTTTGTAATTTTAATATTTTTATCTATAGGCCTATACAGCAAAACTACAGAGCTTCCAGTAGGTTATTTTATGGAGCTGTAAACACGGGAATCTCCGACTGCATGCAATCTTTGAGTAACACCCAATTCATATATCAAACTAGGCTATATGTTATTAAATTGTACATAGGCTATATATCAGATTATTTTATTTACTAGTTTCATGTTTGTGTTTATCCCGTTTTTTCCCCCGTTGCATCTGAAAATTACTTTCAGAAACTTTTTTTTTTTTCAAAGCAAAGCCCCCCCCCCCCCCCCAAAAAAAAGCTATAAAAAGCAACATAAAAGCATGCAGTGTTACTTAATATTGAAAATCTTCTGCAGCCATCAGGTATAATGAACATTACTGTATACTAACCTGAGAACCATTTTCTCTGATAATATTTCAGCAATCATTGTATGTTTTTCCATCAGCTGTTTGGAATAAGATCTAGTGATGTCACGTTCGCGAATGAGTCACTCTGGCTGCATTTACACAGATCTGGATGCCCAAATCTGATTTTTTTGACTAGCCTATATCCGATTTTTTGAAGACCTGCTTATTACACCTTCTTTGTATCCGATATCTGCATTTACACTACAGTACACAGGCTTAACTTGACGTGGCTCAATGCATTAGACAGTGATATTAAAAGACCAAACTCTGCACACACTATTAATAAAGCATACTTTGTATTGAAAAGCAGATGAGATTTCACCCGAATGAATAGAGAGTCTCCACAAAAGTTAGCAATAAATTGAAGCACTCGTCTGTGCATGAGCCGCCGTCACTGATACACTGTAAATTCTATTTAGTAAACTTTACTTAAAAAAGCTTGCAAACTGATTGCCTTGAAAAAAACAAGTAAAGTGAAATAAGAATAGTAATTTGTACTAACAAAGGTTTATTTAGTGTTGTAAACTT
>NW_015506033.1:19006-35773 GCF_001515645.1 Sinocyclocheilus grahami | reverse complement strand
ACGATCGGTTTGTGTGAGAAACCGAACAGTATTTATATCATTTTTTACCTCTAATACACCACTATGTCCAACTGTCTTTGGGCATGCGCACGGCATCCGGTGAGCCTCATTAAACCACCTGAAAATACACTTACAATCCACTTTTGTGTTCTTCTGTGCCACCTCTTTAGTACAAATTTGTTTAATACTGATTTCATTTGATTGGTAACTTATTCTTATTCTACTTGTTTTTATTCTGTTGTTTTAATTAGAAATTTAAAAAAAGATGATAAATATAATTTTTTGAATTTGACAAAAAGATGACACTTTTAGTTTTCTAACTTACGTTAGAAAAATGCCATTACAAAGGTAAAAACAAAATTCCCTGTAAATCACTTTAAGGAGTCAAATATCTCGTAATGAGAAGGCTAATATTTGATAAGAATTTTTGATTATTGATTAGATGGTGCTCCTAAACAGAAAAGTAAGCGTAGAGCCCTGTTTAACCACTTTTTATTCATTTAAAAATGTAGAAATTCTTTCAAATTTAAATCTTCTACAAGAATTACAGCAAAAACCAGTTTGATGTAAGAATATATATTTTTATCAATATTTCAGAAATTCAAAATTCCTTTGAACACGACTGCTCAAAATGGTCTAAATTTATGAAACCTACACATTCAAAACCTCATTACTCTGAAATTTTTAATGTAAATGTTAAGTGTAAGTGAAATGTTATGTAGGCCTACTGTAAGAGGTGTTTCATGACGCTACATATGCTGGGGTGTGAATTTGATAGGTGCTTGATATAAAATAAATGGTGCTTTAAAAAGTCCTTGAAAGTCCTTGAATCTGGTATTCATGAAAGAGTGGGAACCCTGCTTACCATCTGCACGGTACAGATGTACTCAAACCTGCCCTCAGTGTCTCAAATATGTCCACAGTGCCTGTGTGTGTCTTCAATGAAAACATACAAGAAGCAGTGCAAAAAAAGTTTCCTGGAGAAACATGCATTCAGGTTGCCAATACAGTGACCTGCCATGGCACCACTTACTCAGTGGGAATGATTTTGCCATATGGATCCACTGGAGGGCTTTCAAATTTTGTTGAACTGAATCTAATCCTTCTTGTGCACAGCTGCCCTGTATTTGTTGTCAAGTGTCTACACTCATGGCACAGTGAGCACCTTAGGGCTTTTGAATTGGAATCCACCAGACAAGTGACAGTCCTTGAATAACTGGAATTGACAGACTCCTATCCACTTGCAGCATACACTGTTGAGCAAAAGTGATTTGTCAACCTGAAGCGTCACATACCTATACAAGATTAGGTATCTATATACATTATATATTGACATGTTTTCAATTGTCCCTAAATCCTCAATTTACTGTCATAATTTACACTCACATGGCTATTCAATTTCACGGGATCTGAAACAAATGCAAAACAGTACCAGTTTCTAACAGTGTTAGGAAGTTAGCTGCAGATAAAACTCCAGCAAAAAAATGGAAAAAAGCAAAGAAATCTGAGGTTAACTACCTCCCGCCTCACCCTCAAGGCAAAACTGATGCATCCCTTGAAAAGGAGAGAGTAGAGCTTCTCTATGAGTACAAGAAGAGAGACAACAACAGAGTCATTAATGAAATGATGTCAAAAACCTTCTCATTGCGTCGTAAAGATGTAATCCAGAAACTACCTGTGATCGACTTAAATGCTCGATGGCCTGCCCTGTTTGAGTTTTCCCAGGTATGTAGAACATTTGAATACTTTTCTGATTACTTTTGGAATGCAGTGCTTTGCCTGACAAGGTGGCAGTAGTATGGCATTTGCTGAAACCAAGCTGTTAACTTAATTAAACTCAAACCAAGCACTTGAATGAACTTTCATCTGGTGTAGCATCTCTTGCCAGACGTCGGACCACCTAAATGTTGTTCTTTGTGTATTTCTAGGGTTACTTTATCTATTTGAATCGGTTTCTCTTTCTCTGTGTCTCTAATTCTTTTCTCTCAGTATCTAATGATATTTGTCCATCTCTCTCTGTCTCTTTGGCAGATCGAGGAGGAATTCCGAAGGATCACAATGAAGCCACTACAGTCCACATTCCTAGGGAAGTTGGACAAATACACACCTAAATTGTTGAGTCTATACAGGATGAAGGGAGGAGCTGTAGGGAAGAAACTTGATGAGACCCTTGACATCATAAATGAGGCATGTACTTTTAATATTATAGCAGTTAGTTTAATGTTGTAACATTCTGATATCTGTACTGAAGATAATCAGAGGCCTCATTATCTAGCTTGGTGAAAAGACAGAGGAGTTAATAAGTGAAGTGACATGTGGCCAAGTATGGTGACCCATACTCGGAATTAGTGCTCTGCATTTATCCCAAGTGCACACACACAGCAGTGAACACACACACACCGTGAACACACACCCGGAGCAGTGGGCAGCCATTTTTTTGCTGTGGCGCCTGGGGAGCAGTTGGGGGTTTGGTGCCTTGCTCAAGGGCACCTCAGTCATGGTATTGAAGGAGGGAGAGAGCGCTGTACATTCACTCCCCCCACCTACAATCCCTGCCGGTACTAGACTCGAACCGACAACCTTTGGGTTACGAGTCCGACTCTCTAACCATTAGGCCACGACTTCCCCTAATAAAGGACTACCAGGTAAAGAAAATATATTTCTGCCCTCTCACTTGTTATGAATGCATACTGAAGGATTCTCACATTTATTTTTTGATTTATGTATACACGGCTCTCTCCACAGAAATATTTTTCAATTCACACTAGATAGTTATTGTTTATAAATTTCTGATGCGCACACACATTTCATGGCTTAAATCACAACACCGCTCAAAACTACCACAGCAACCATGTAATCCCACCCAGATCCCGACAACACACAGCACACTCTTTGAGTGACTTTTGGGCACAAAGTATACATAAATATATTCAAATTCAAATTTACCACAGCAACCACGTAATCCCACCCAGATTTCTGTTTAGATGGAGAGTAAAGACCTACACTCTTAAAAATAAAGGTGCTTCACGATGCCATAGAAGAACCCTTTTGTCTAAATGGTTCCATAAAGAACCTTTAACATCTGAAGAACCTTTCTGTTTCACAAAAGGTTCTTTGTGGCAAAAGAAGGTTCTTCAGATTATAAAAAGGTAAGAAAGAGATGGTTCTTTAAAGAACCTTTGACTGAATGGTTTTTTGTGGAACCAAAAATGGTTCTTCTATGGCATCACTTGAAGAACCTTTTGAAGCACCTTTATTTTTAAGAGTGTATATGCATTCTTTACATTAGCAAACAAAAATGAGGTTTAATTCTCTCTGGTATGTTTCACAGATTTGTGATGACGATGATGCTGCAGTCATCCAAGAGGACCTCTCTTCATTTGTGCTCAACATCTTTGTGGTCAGCAAAGCCAGGGAAGGAGGTCACAAGAAGCAAGCAGGAATAGCCATCGAGGGAACAGAGGTCCTTTTTGGTATTCCCAGTGTAGCCCATGCTTGCACCTACCTAATGGGCCTTATTTATGCTTTGGAAGTAAGCTATCCAAAGAAACTGAAATACACGTTCAAGGTTTTCCAGAAGATCTTCCTGGAGCTGGAGGACATTAACAAAAAAATGTCCTCCAAAGTCAGCTTACTGGCCTAAAAGCCATACAGACATTGTTGAAGGTAGAGGGTTTGAGTTAGGTCCCTCTGTTAAAGTTTAAAAGTTCAATTCCTCAGGTTCTCCTAATGCACTTTCTCGAGTTGAACTACTACATTTTCATATATTGAAAAGCCTGTTGACTTTTGCCGTTTATCTAAGGTGATTTTGGACGTTTTTTAAAACATTTGTTTCTTATTTAATTGGTTCCACATTGTTTGCTGATTTTTACTTTATTTAAACTTTGTGTCATTTATTGATTTTATTTGACATTCGTTTTGCTAATAAACGTTCTACGTTTCTTATTTATTTGGTTATATATTATACATGTTTACTTATTTCCAGTTTTGTATACCTATTAAACTTTATGTAAGTTATTTGTTATTTTATATTAGGCATAGCCTGCCCGATAGCATGGTGTATTTTTATTTGTTTTGTTAATAAAAGTTCTATGTTTTATATACAGGCTAAAGTGAGTTTGACGTTGTATTTTGTTGTTGCATTCAAGCAACTGACGCCGAACTGCCGCTAATTCGAAAGTGAAAGTAAAATGCGCACGGCGCTTTTAAGCTATTTGAAAGCGAGGAAAAGAGGGAAAATTCAAACGAACAATTGCTTTACTCCGAAATGCTGCTATTTGAAAGTGAAAGTAAAATGCGCACACCGCTTTTACAAGATATTTCAATGCGAAGAAATGCAAGGAAAATAGAGGGAATGCCCGGCCCCCCGGTGTTGTCACACGTCAATTAACCGGTGGGAAAATTTCCTCACCGTCACAACCCTACTAAAAGCCATACACATTTGAGTTGGGTCCCTCTGTTAAAGATTTACAGTGCACTTTCTGAGGTTCTTTCAATGCACTTTCTCAAGTTACACAATTACTGTTTCATATAGGGACTATGTTTGTGAGTCTGTTAATGTTTAATGTGCATTGGAAGGAAAGATGACTTAAAAAGTGAGAAACGTGACTCATGGAAAAATATTTTGCTCTGTGAATTTATATCAGTAGAAACCCAAAGAAACTGAAATGTAGGTTTCTTAGAAGATCTGCTCCATTTTCACAAGTGGATCGTGTTTGTGAGCTTGTTGTTTTAAAGTCTCGAGAGCATGTTACTGTTACTGTTAAGGAACAAAAAACACAATTGTATAGAAAATATTCAGTACAATGTAAATTTTTATTATTGGAAAAAAGTCCTTACCGAAAGTGTTCAGTCATTTAAAATGTTTTGAAATAGAAGTTAAACATCCGGTTGGTATGTTGAGACTGACAGATGTCCATTTAATATTATGGGCAACCCTTTGCCACAGCATGCATATATTGAGATGTATTGAGTGGATTAAGGTAAAATTTTGTGAGCATGTTCTTGAAATTGAGAGAATAAAGCCTGTCAACTTTGACTTAAAGGGGTGGTTGACTGTTTTTTTTCTAGGCTTGATTGTGTTTATGGGGTGCAGTCTAACATGTGTTAATGCTTCGTTTGTTAAAAAACGCATTATTTTTCACATAATTTACCTTTATTGCACACCGCTCTGTCCCTTCTCCTCTGAACGCGCTGATCATTTCCTGCTTTTATGAAGCCCCTCCCTCAGAAATACACAATGGGCTCTGTTTGGTTAGCTGGCCCAGTGTGTTGTGATTGGCTAAACCGCCTCTAGCACGTGTCTAAACGTCCCGCCCCTCAACATAGCGGCATGTGCTCCGCATGTATTGTAAACAATGACGTTGTCTATATTGCTTATCAATTTGAGCCCGATTGAGAAGCAGAGGATATTACTGAAGAGGATCGAGTAGAACCTGTGCAAGCACAGCTTTTAATGGTAGGCCTAAGATTTTTGTTTGTTGTTGTCTCATACTTTTAGATACGCTGTGATTTGTAAATGCTACTGCTTCTGTTAGCTTTTAATATACGGTTTTATCCTGATTAAAGCTTTAATACAGTTCGGCAACCGCACGCGCGTCCATGTATAACGCGTCTCATAGCTATAGTATGTGAAAATAAGTATTCACTGAGCTGATGATCTGAATGAGAGAGAGAGAGACAGAGAGAGATGCAGAGCGTGTGCTGAGCAGAACGAGGCCAGGCACAGGATGAGAACGCTGCTTTAGAACATTGATTTTGAAACTTGTGAATCCATTAGAATTGTTAGAAGACAGAATCGCGATTCATATATGAACAGATTTTTACATGCACCTCTAGTTTTCTCTTCCTCTTCTCTAAAGCAGCTTTGCTGTGTGTTCCCGGAGGCGGGGTTTATGTAAAATTCTGGGTTCTTGACGTAACGGACCTGGGAAGTAACTCGTTGTAGTCCCTTACCAGTCATTTTTGTAGGCATTAAACTGCCAGAATTAAAAAAAAGATATCTCCGGAAGCATTGAACTTTCAGCTTCATAACTTTGCAGATATAGTTTATGATCAAACAGCAACATTACACACTAACTAACATTAAAAAAGTGAAATCGCAATCAACCACCCCTTTAATAAGCTTTCCTCTAGCATCACCATGAAGCGCAATTTTCTACTGTACACAATGTCTTAATCGGTGAGGTGTGTGTGTGTGTGTGTGTATATTTATTTATTTTATATTGACCCTGTCGGTTTTACTATCAAATGGCCAAAATGTCAGCTTTATGCAATGTAATAACTAGATTTCCATATTTGATGAGTACATACTACTAATATTCCGTTGACAAGTACCAGTGGTTAAATAGTAAATAAATAACTTTCAGTAGAAATACTCAGTTGCTAATTAGAAAATTTGAGTACATGTAACTTAAAAATAAACTGACAAATTTGGAAAAACAAAGTAGATCCCCCTTGAAATTTGGAACATGGAAATTAAATTAAGTTGAATTCAATCAAAAATACACATTTAGAACTCAAAGTTCTGTAGATCACACACACACAAAAAAGACTAAATAAATACTAAAATAGATTTACTTTGTGTAAACATTCTTTCAACAGACAGAAAAATTAAGTAGTTTTTACAAAGACTAGTCTTGTTTGATCTACATAATAAATTTATGCAAAAAAATTAATCATATGTTTGATGTAGTAATCGAGCAGAAAATTATCATCAGTGATAGTTTGTGATTCATTGTTTTATTTTTTTATTTCTTATGAAAACACAGCAACAAAGACAAACACGCTTATATTAAATGAAGAAATGAAACTTTTATTAACAAAACGTGCACTTTTGGATCATAGTGTCTCGCATGGTGTCTCGTACATACAATTTATTCATTTATTTGATTATTTTTCCATTTTTTTGTCTATTTATATTTACATGTGTGTATTTTTTATTCTCGTCTTATTTTTATTTTCTGTGTGTTGTTGTTGTCTCTGTGAACTGGAAGCTTATGACACTAAAATCTGGCAATAAATCTCTTGCTGATTCTGATCACGTGACCAAACCCCCGGCTTTATTTCTCAGCCCCCCTGCTCAAAATACGTTCCCTCGGCTATGGCTGTACCGGATCCTGCAAGAGACAAGCAGGTAAAGAGAGCAGTGCGATGCCTTTGAAAGAAGAAAATACATACATAAATACAATGTTTGTTACATGTTCATTTAAAAAGTCTTTTGTGTAAAGTTTGACATGATACTGTCTGGGCTGAACCTGAATAAACTGGTTTAAAGCACCTTAGAAAAAAAGTTTCATTGCAACTAATTTGGCATGTGAAATAGGCGTAGCTGTGCTGGTGACGCGTACTGTTGCTGGCATTTAACATTTGCCACAATCATTAAAGGAATTTATAGTTGAATTGCTTTGGGGACTTTTACATAAATTACATCAACCTGAGCACTTCTGGTTTGTCTAGTTCATCACTAAACAAACATTCTGTTCTCAGCCTGAGGCTTATTCATTTCACTTTTGCTGCGAAAAGGCTTTTATATTTGCCAAAAATAGAACTTTTTTATTTTAAAAACAAGCAAGCCCTGTCCAGATTTAAAAAGTAGCGCAAAAGTAACGTAACGCATTACTTTCCATAAAAAGTAACTAAGTAACGTAATTAGTTACTTTTTTATGGAGTAACGCAATATTGTAATGCATTACTTTTATAAGTAACTTTCCCCAACACTGCTAATAACCAAGATTTTATGCCTCTTGAGCACCAAATAACAATGACTTCAACAAAATATTGGGTTTTAAAAAATGTGAATTTTATTTTTCCAGACATTAAACATGAATAACATTTATTTGACTTTAAGTAGGATAACATTACACATTTCTTACCACTGAATTAAAGATGATGTTCTTCTCTCTTTTGGTCAGTAAAAAAAACCAACCTCTCCGTTTTCTTCAATTAGACATGTCAAATCTCTCTGAAATCACAATAGAATTTACTCTCCTATATATTAATTATAAGTATTTATTCAATAAAGACATCAATAAACGAATGCTAGTCACTTAGTAAAAACGAAATAACCGTTAATTTTTAAATCATGAGTGTGCACGACTTTATGTGGAAGACAGGAGAAAAGCGTGTGCAGATCAGAAGCAAACAAGCCCAGTGCTTATGATATGCTTTTCAGACTACACTTAACCTTGGCTTAATTTCAGCTATAAAGTTGGAATTATATTATCATTATAATGCGATTTGACTAGTTTGATGTCTACACTTTATTAAAAGCTTATTTCAGACATGAAATTCTGCAAAAATAGTTTGTTTATGATTAAAAATAAACAAATAAAATAATGAAATACACATTTCAGCATTAGAATAATCAGAAACATCTGCTAAGTTTTAATTAGTTTACATGGTTATGACAACTAAAGATAACCTGCAGGGAACGTTCTGGGAATGTTCTCTCTAGGTTATGAAAATAAATCTAAAAATAACGTTCCCTTTAGTTTATAAAAATAAAATTAAAAATAACCTACAGGGAATGTTCTGGGGTTCCTGCAAGAGACAAGCAGGTAAAGAGAGCAGTGCGATGCCTTTGAAAGAAGAAAATACATACATAAATACAATGTTTTGTTACATGCTCATTTAAAAAGTATTTTGTGTAAAGTTTGACATGATATTGTCTGGCCTGAGCCAGCGTAAACTGGTTTAAAGCACCTTAAAAAAAAAGTTTAATTGCAACTTATTTGGCATGGGAAATAGGTGTAGCTGTGCTGGTGGCAAGACACGTACTGTTGCTGGCATTTAACATTTGCCACAATCATTAAAGGAAATTACAGTTAAATTAATTTGGGGACTTTTACATACATGAAATGCTTCGTCTGTGTGCATTGAATTTATTTAATACACAAGTTTCACAATTTGAGTTGAATTACTGAAATAAACTTTTCCACGACATTCTAATTTATTGAGATGCACCTGTATTTCTCTTCTCAACCTGAGCACTTCTGGTTTGTCTAGTTCATCTCTAAACAAACATTCTGTTTAAAAATGACATGACCTTGTGACTGTGGATCAAAAGAGGACTTCTGAAGAATGTCCAATCGGATCTTTTTCATAGAATGGAAACAGTGTACAAGTCCCCCCCCATTATTTTTTTCAGAAATGGAAGTAACTCCAAATGTTGCGTGTTTGTAATTTTAATATTTTTATCTATAGGCCTATACAGCAAAACTACAGAGCTTCCAGTAGGTTATTTTATGGAGCTGTAAACACGGGAATCTCCGACTGCATGCAATCTTTGAGTAACACCCAATTCATATATCAAACTAGGCTATATGTTATTAAATTGTACATAGGCTATATATCAGATTATTTTATTTACTAGTTTCATGTTTGTGTTTATCCCGTTTTTTCCCCCGTTGCATCTGAAAATTACTTTCAGAAACTTTTTTTTTTTTCAAAGCAAAGCCCCCCCCCCCCCCCCAAAAAAAAGCTATAAAAAGCAACATAAAAGCATGCAGTGTTACTTAATATTGAAAATCTTCTGCAGCCATCAGGTATAATGAACATTACTGTATACTAACCTGAGAACCATTTTCTCTGATAATATTTCAGCAATCATTGTATGTTTTTCCATCAGCTGTTTGGAATAAGATCTAGTGATGTCACGTTCGCGAATGAGTCACTCTGGCTGCATTTACACAGATCTGGATGCCCAAATCTGATTTTTTTGACTAGCCTATATCCGATTTTTTGAAGACCTGCTTATTACACCTTCTTTGTATCCGATATCTGCATTTACACTACAGTACACAGGCTTAACTTGACGTGGCTCAATGCATTAGACAGTGATATTAAAAGACCAAACTCTGCACACACTATTAATAAAGCATACTTTGTATTGAAAAGCAGATGAGATTTCACCCGAATGAATAGAGTCTCCACAAAAGTTAGCAATAGATTGAAGCACTCGTCTGTGCATGAGTCACTGATAACAGCGGCAACGAGCACTCAGCATGATTTTAAAAGCAACACATTTCAGCGCCAGATCACCTCTTATTTAACACAAACGAACGAAATGAATACTCTGCTAGTCAACTAGAGATGTTTCATTTGTAATAGATATATCTATACAGCGAGATGTTTCAAAAACATTTGACATCCATCACAGACAGGGGAATATCCGGTCTATCCGCTTACATGGCAGACGCAAATGCACATATCCGATTCATATCAGATTTATTTCCACATATGAATGAGGCCTGAAACCGATCTGAGTGGGCCTATATCGGAATCCATGTGATTTTTTCCTGCTTACACGGTCGTGGGCGATATCCGATCTGTGCCACATGGGAGGGAAAAAATATCGGAATTGGGTCACTTGAACAGTGGCGGTTCTAGAGGGATTTCAACTCAAGGGGGGGGGGGATTGTTATGAAAAATAACAATTTCAACTCAAATTAATGTTTCATCATGTTTAATTTATTTAGTCAAATATGTGTATATTGTAGTGTGATAATGATCAATAAGGATAACACATTTTTAGTATCTATATGACACATATGTACATACAAATCCCATCTAGGCACTTTTCTGCATCTGTAAATTATGACACATATACAGTACTGCAAACGTCTTAGCCCACTAGTATTTTACCTACAAAAAAAGGTTTAAAGCCAGTTATTTCTATCTTTTGCTGTAGTGTATCAGTAGGAAATATCAGTTTACATGTCCAAACATTCATTTTGCCATTAATTGTAATAATCCAGTGAGATATTTGTCTGACAACAGCCAGTGCTCCACACAGAGATCTGATCTGATCATCATCCAGTCTGTCTGGAATGACATGAAAAAACTGACACAGACTAAACTCTGGACAATTAATAGCAAAATTAATGTTTAGAAATGTAAACTGATATTTCCACTGACACACTACAGCAAAAGATAGAAATAACTTACTTTTTTGCACAGTACTGTACATATAACACAAATCAAACATATCCACAAATCAACATCAGTCATCTGAAAATGTGTTTATGATCATCTGTAACATCATGTATTCATAGAAGCTGTATTCGCCAGTTTTTGTGGTCCCTTGCAAACAAATCAACAAATTCATCAAGATTCAATTCATTTGCCCGCTTGGATTCAATACTTAAAACACCCAAGTTGCTCACTCGCTCATCTGCCATAGTAGATCTCAGATGTGTCTTGACTAGTTTTAGAGTGGAGAAGCTCCTTTCACAAGATGATGTACTGATTGGAATTGCAACACTGATTTTGCAAAGTTTAAAGAGCTCAAAAAAGACCTCACTATAAGGTTCCATAAATGATGCCAGCTCCACTATACTTGAGAGCCTCTGCATACCTTGTTTTATTTTTCTGTCTAGAATCCTTCTGAACTGATGTATTTCATGCCCCAAATCCTCAATATTTGAGCTATACATTCTACCCAAAGAATAGAGGACATCTTCTTTGAGAAAGGCATCACATTTGGGATTTAGGGCTTGAATGCCATTCATAATATTACACTTCTGGTTAGAGAACCGTCTGCTGAGCTCAGAAAGCATTTGGTCTATCACTGGGTAAAAAAAGGAAGAACAGAAACCACCTTTACTTGCATCTGCCCTTCTCCCACCAGTTGTAGAGAGAACACAATGTCCACTAAATTGTAAACTTAGCTGTGTCTGCCTTTTTTCATTTAGTTGTTCTGAAATGTTACACTTTCCAGCTATATATATTATTTCAGTCCAAAGACCATCAAAAAATGACTCATTTCTGTACTCAAGCAAGGTCTGAGTCAAGGCTTGAACTGAATCTACAGCCTTTGAAAGATCAAGTGATGATGACTGCAACATATCTGAAAGGAGTCTTGCTTCTCCAAATATTTTACATAGCGTAAGAAGATGTACAATGAATTTCAAGTCTAACTCTGCAAGCAGACCTTGTGCTTCAACTGACCTGTCACCATTGTGTTCCTTAACTACCTCCTGCAGAACTCTCTTAATGGCAGGCAATCTATCCAAAGTATGACGCAGTGAAATATAACGACATGCTCACCGAGTATCACTTAGTCTCTGAGGTTCTCTAGGAGCACCTTCAAACATTTCTCTTTGTACAGCAAGCCATTTTTTGTGCACATGTGACCCCGACATGAACGCATAAAGCCTTTTCTACAGTGAGAAAAATCTGCCTCAAGGATTGCTTTGACTGTGTCGACTAGTACCAAATTTAGGCAGTATGTGCTACAGTGAATGTAAAAGGCATGCTTTGCCACATCTTTAATTCGTGCCTGTACACCTGCATGCTTTCCGCTCATAACAGCGCGTGCCATCATAGGATTGGCCTACTAAATTGTCTCTGTATTCTAGACCATGGCTTTCTAACATGTGGATAATCTTTTTAGTAAGCCCAGCTGCGTTTACCTGATCAGCCGATTCAAAATGGAGAAAACTCTCATGGATGGCTCCACTATAATAGTACCTGAGTACCAAGGATATCTGCTTCTTTTTTAATGTCTTGTGTTTCATCAGCCATAATACTGAAGACTTCTATTATTTTTGTTCTAACCATATCAGCCAAACAACTAAGAACCTAATTCTGAATTGCTTTGCTGGTGTATTTGGCATTAGGGATAGAATGCAACCTTTTTTTCAAAGTTTTGTCGTGTTTGGCAATTGTTTCCAAGATTGCTATGAAGT
This sequence comes from Sinocyclocheilus grahami, assembly GCF_001515645.1. Classification (NCBI taxonomy): domain Eukaryota; kingdom Metazoa; phylum Chordata; class Actinopteri; order Cypriniformes; family Cyprinidae; genus Sinocyclocheilus; species Sinocyclocheilus grahami. The sequence continues at coordinate 23,084 of NW_015506033.1, read as the reverse complement.
TACCCCTGTTGTCTGATTCTGCCGACTCATCGTGTCCCCTTTGTGCAATGTTCTGTGTGGCTGTTAGTAGTAGTACTTCAGCGATTGTTTTCATATATTCCCTGTTGTCTTTAATCTGCTTGTCGTGTTCTTTGTTTAAGACATTTAGCAAAGTTCTGTTGTTTTTCACTGCTGTCTCATAGTCTTTCCATGCAACCATGGCTTGCTTGTGGCGCTCTGATCTTGCATGAATTCTAAATCCTCCTTCCTTGTAGGTTGCCTTCTTCCAGTTTTTGAAACCACTCTCAAAAGCTGACTCTGGGCTATTGGGAGGGCTAAAATGTCGACAGGCATAACAATATGCTGTGTTTAATAATGTCGACAGGCATAACAATATGCTGTGTCTAATATTCTCGAGTACTCAAGCCAGGGATGAATATTGTACCATTCTGCTTTGAAGCTCCTCTTCCTGTCCCCCATTAGTGTCTTTGGATATGTAGTTAAGAGTGGCTGCACAGGTGGATAATCTATACTCTTTGAGATATCTGTGTAAGAGGAAAGAGACATAGTTATAGTTATATAGTTAATAATTATTTAGCATTCCATAGCTACAGTGGTGTAAAAAAGTGTTGGCCCCCTTCCTGATTTCTTATTTTTTTGCATGTTTATCACACTTTAATGTTTCAGATCATCAAACAAATTTAAATATTAGTCAAAGATAACACAAGTAAACACAACATGCAGTTTTTAAATTAATGTTTTTATTATTAAGGGAAAACAAAAACCAAAACTACATGGCCCTGTGTGAAGAAGTGTTTGCCCCCCTGTTAAAATTGTGGTTTATCACACCTGAGTTCAATTTCTTTAGCCACACCCAGGCCTGATTACTGCCACACCTGTTTGCAATCAAGAAATCTCTTAAATAGGACCTGTCTGACAAAGTGAAGTAGACCAAAAGATCCTCAAAAGCTAGACATCATGCCGAGATCCAAAGAAATTCAGAAACAAATGAGAAAGAAAGTAATTGAGATCTATCAGTCTGGAAAAGGGTATAAAGCCATTTCTAAAGCTTTGGGACTCCAGCGAATCACAGTGAGAGCCATTATTCACAAATGGCAAAAACATGGCACAGTGGAGAACCTTCCCAGGAGTGGCCGGCTGACCAAAATTACCCCAAGATCACAGCAACGACTCATCCAAGAGGTCACAAAAGACCCCACAACAACATCCAAAGAACTGCAGGCCTCACTTGCCTCAGTTAAGGTCAGTGTTCATGACTCCACCATAAGAAAGAGACTGGGCAAAAATGGTCTGCATGGCAGAGTTCCAAGACGAAAACCGCTGCTGAGCAAAAAGAACATAAAGGCTCGTCTCAGTTTTGCCAGAAAACATCTTGATGATCCCCAAGACTTTTGGGAAAATACTCTGTGGACTGACGAGACAAAAGTTGAACTTTTTGGAAGGTGTGTGTCCCATTACGTCTGGCGTAAAAGTAACACTGCATTTCAGAAAAAGAACGTCATACCAACAGTAAAATATGGTGGTGGTAGTGTGATGGTCTGGGGCTGTTTTGCTGCTTCAGGACCTGGAAGACTTGCTGTGATAAATGGAACCATGAATTCTGCTGTTTACCAAAAAATCCTGAAGGAGAATGTCCAGCCATCTGTTCGTGACCTCAAGCTGAAGCGAACTTGGGTTCTGCAGCAGGACAATGATCCAAAACACACCAGCAAGTCCACCTCTGAATGGCTGAAGAAAAACTAAATAAAGACTTTGGTGTGGCCTAGTCAAAGTCCTGACCTGAATCCTATTGAAATGCTGTGGCATGACCTTAAAAAGGAATTCATGCTCGAAAACCCTCCAAAGACAAAAGTTTAACTTTTTGGAAGGTGTGTGTCCCATTACGTCTGGCGTAAAAGTAACACTGCATTTCAGAAAAAGAACATCATACCAACAGTAAAATATGGTGGTGGTAGTGTGATGTCTGGGGCTGTTTTGCTGCTTCAGGACCTGGAAGACTTGCTGTGATTAAATGGAACCATGAATTCTGCTGTTTACCAAAAAATCCTGAAGGAGAATGTCCGGCCATCTGTTCGTGACCTCAAGCTGAAGCGAACTTGGGTTCTGCAGCAGGACAATGATCCAAAACACACCAGCAAGTCCACCTCTGAATGGCTGAAGAAAAACAAAATGAAGACTTTGGAGTGGCCTAGTCAAAATCCTGACCTGAACCCTATTGAGATGCTGTGGCATGACCTTAAAAAGGCGGTTCATGCTCGAAAACCCTCCAATGTGGCTGAATTACAACAATTCTAGATGAGGGGACCAAAATTCCTCCACAGCGCTCATTGCAAGTTATCGCAAACGCTTGACTGCAGTTGTTGCTGCTAAGGGTGGCCCAACCAGTTATTAGGTTTAGGGGGCAAACACTTTTTCACACAGGGCCATGTAGTTTTGGATTTTGTTTTTCCCTTAATAATAAAAAGCTTCATTTAAAAACTGCATGTTGTGTTCACTTGTGTTATCTTTGACTAATATTTACATTTGTTTGATGATCTGAAACATTAAAGTGTGACAAACATGCAAAAAAATTAGAAATCAGGAAGGGGGCCAACACTTTTTCACACCACTGTATTTGTCAAGCTCAAATTATTTAACAAAAAATGTTTATGGAAAAACAAAAAGAGCTAAAGCTGAGTATTCTCATCTCAATCAGCCTAACATGTCTATAGATAACTGGCCTATAGTGACTGGCAATGTTAAGGTCCATAACACACCTGACGGTTCAGATGAAGTGCTTGTAGATGCACAGGGCTTCTCTTGCTCACACTCTGCCTCACCTCTTTTCTCTTTTTGCTCTAGATGTTCAGTGCTCTCACTCTCCAGGTTGCTGTCTGCCTGCTCTCTGTCTCCAGGCCTCCTGACTCTCTCCGCAACTAAATCACCTTGCTGATGGGCTCTCTGTTCTTCTGGACTTTCTTCTTTCTCTAAACTTTCATGTATTTCTGTCTCTTTTTCACAAGCATCTTCTCTCTCCAGTCTTGACTGATCATGATCTTTATTTTTCTTACTAAAGAAGGACATTATGTCCTTTGGATTTTTTCTCTTCATTTTAACTACAAAAGCGAAAAGGATGAAAATGTAAATGAAAGTGTACATGAAAACAGAAGCTCACTCAAATATCCAACCATTATTTACAAGCTGTTACACACCCATCTGACTTTCTAAAGATATAATGAAAGGAAGCATGCAAAATAAAAGGAAATAGTGATTCTGACTGTGATGGACTGTCAGGCTCAAAAAGGGGGCAACAAACCCCACACAAATAATCAACACACAGTAAAGAATAAGTAATATTGATTACTTTTACCATTATTTTATGATATTTTGTCCTTTTTTGAGCATGACAGAACAGAAAAATCATAAGCTGGCACGACATTAGAGATATTTAATTTAAAATTTTGGTCAGATTATTCCTCTAAATCTAAATTCTGGACTTATAAAAGACTTACCAGATTTTGTCTTTGCACAGTCGCGTCTGCTTCATATCATCAAGTTACTAAAAAGGCAAGAAATCAATGTAGGGCAAAACCGGACAATACAAATTAACGTTAAATATTGAAATCTACATTTCTTTAACGTGTTACATCTGTTCTATGGTAGCTGCTGACTCTTTGCTAAGTTTGCAAAGTCATGATTGCTTGATATGTAGTTTTGTAACGTCTAATATTAGATAATTTAATAGTGTTTTTCACTTCGTGAACATGACAAATAAAATATTTTCATTACCTGTATCTTTTTGTTGTTGTTATGTAGCTCTGACAATATGTGAAGATCCTCCTCGCTGAAGCATGCGGTCTTAATTTGATTTCCTCTTGACATAAAAGTTGGCACAATTAATTATTCTGATTACTGCCACCCACAGGACAAACTGTGCATTGCTTTGGTGTGATACAATTTGTTGTGTGATACGATTCCAAATTTAGGGGGGCCAGAGGGGGGGCCAAGCTTGTTGACACGGGAGCACTGCCCCCCCCCCCCTCCCCCCCCCCCCCCTGAACGCCCCAGGCCCCAAATGGGGCTCTTTTGTCCGGATTTA
>NW_015506033.1:10909-18873 GCF_001515645.1 Sinocyclocheilus grahami | reverse complement strand
CCCCCCCCCCCCCCCCTCCCGCCCCTGCACTTGAATCACGCAGTGCCTAAATGCGGCCTCTTTGTTCGCGATTCAGTTTGATTCATCATTTGGATAGTTTGCCGAAATATTAACAGGATATTTTATAAGACAGAAGAAAAATAGAGCACTAATAAGGTGGATATTTACGTGCAAACCATTTTAGGAAACAACCTACCAGTTTCTATCATTTGTCAGCAGTATATTGGTGCCTCAGTACCAGTGAATGGCTAGAAACGCTCCCTGTTGTGTTTAAATTGACGGAATGCTAAAAAACTCAGTTCTACACGGGAGCTTGAACGGATGCTTCTTTTTTCCTTTATTCACTTTTCTGTCTGCCGCATGCAACTCATGCACATGCATGAATTTCAAGAACTCTTTGTCACTTGCTGAACACAACACCCCCCCCCCCCCCCCAGAAATGGATGAACTTAATGAAACAAGTTTCAATGTGGCCCTCAAACCATAAGAGAGAAAAACATATAACTCCTTTGCATGAAAGTCTGTGATATAATCTTCCAGGTAGGTAGGACGAGCCCTTGCCCGAACTGGTCTGCCTCCCAAAGTAGCCTGCTGGGGCATTTCCTGGCCATTTTGGGTAACATCAAGCAATGGCTAAGGAGGGTGAGGGCCATCTGCTGACAGAAGTGGTGGCAGGTCAGGTCCTGGCTGTTGTGGGGGCTCCCTGAGCTGGAAACCTTGAGGTGCCTGGTGTGACCATGGCTGTACTGGTTCTGGTCGTGGGACTGGGGAACTGACTCCTTGTGCAGCTCCTGCGTTAGGCTCTGTTGCCCACGGACCACTTGTTGGTGTAAGAGGGATGGGCACTTTCTGCAATCTACTAGCATGCCAGCGTGAGCCGTCACTTAACAGAAATGTGGCGGATTCTAGCTGACGGACCACTTGGTGAGGTTCAGACCAAAACGATGCCATTTTACTGCTACGGTGAGGTCTGCGGACTCTAACCCAGTCCAGTACCTTGATGTTAGTATGCCTGACCTTGTGTCTCTTATCGAAGTTATCCTTCATTCGCCCCTGGTTTGTAGTTACGGCCACTTTGACTGCTGCTTGGGGGGCAGTTAGTATTGTTGCTGACAAGTCATGTGCTCTGAGCCTGTCTAGGGGCAATTCTATCTCCCGGCCGAGCATGAGCAGAGCAGGTGAAGCCTGAGTGGTGCTGTGCTGGCTAGCCCTGTATTGCAACAAGGTTTGATTAAGCCCGTTGTCAGTAGTTATGGCACGGGGCATGCCCCAACGAGCAAACGGACTGTCCAGTATCTGTGTGATAGTCTGTAATGTAACTGTCCCTGCCGGTACTTCCTCAGGCCATTTAGAATGGAGATCGTAGATGACAACTAGAAAGCGCTGATGAGGAGGAACTCCATGGCCATGAATTTCCCCACAGATGTCTAACTGTAGGTGCTCCCATGGACGTGAAGGCCATGGGACTGGCTGCAAAGGGGTTCCGGCTGGTTGTCCAGTCTTTCCACTAAGGAGACATGGTTCACAGTCCTTGACCAGCCCCTCAATATCACGGTCTATGCCTGGCCACCAGACCAGGTCCCAGCATCTTTGTTTAAATTTTACGATGCCCAAATGACCCTCATGCGCCATTGATAGGACACGTGCACGCAAGCTGCTTGGCACTACTGTACAGAGACCCCTGGAAACACATACATCACCCCAAATGGCACTAGCTCCTCAGGCACTCGCGCTGGCCACCCTGAGCGTATGTAGGTGCGGAGTGTTGTTAACATGGAGTCATGCTCAAATTCCTTCTGCAGCTCTTCCAAGGAGACAGCAGATTGTAAAGGTGCATGGAGCATCTGGATGAACTCCGGCTCCAGCCTCTGCTTGGTGAGGCTGCTGGTGCAGGTGCGGTAATGGACCGAGATAAGAAATCAGCGACCACATTGTCCCTCCCTGGCGTGAATTTCAGCTGGTAATTGTACTGTCTCAGGTGCTCACCCCATCTGTGTATGCACAGGGGTTTATGACCCGAGCCAGAAGCTGACAGAAGCGTGGTCAACACCTGATGGTCTGTGCGGAGGGTGAAATGCCACCCGTAAAGATAGAGGTGCCATCTCTCAGTGGCCCAGACACAGGCAAGGGCTTCGCGTTCACCGACAGAGTAGCGCTGTTCCGTGGGGGTCAGGGTCCTGGAAGCAAATACAACAGGCCTTTCAACACCGTCCTGCTCCTGTGAGAGAACCGCACCCAGTGCTTGTGTGGAAGCATCACAGGTGACGATTGTTGGACTGTCCGGGTCAAAGTGAGCTAGAATGAGTGGTGTGGTAAGCTGGGATTTTAGCATTTGGACAGCCTCAGAGCATTCTGCAGTCCAGTTCCATGGATCATCTTTCTTTAGTAATTGATGGAGGGGTGCTGTGGTTCGGGAGTACTGAGGCAGAAAACGAAGGTAGTAGGCTGTCATGCACAAAAACGAGGCTACCTGGGAAGTGGAGGAGGGTTCTGGGATTCGGTGGATAGCCTCGATATTTGACTGGAGAGGGGCGATGCCTCTGGGTGTGAGACGAAACCTGACAAAATCAATCGTTGAGGTGGCGAACGTGCATTTCTCTGCATTCAGTGTAAGATTATGCTCAATGAGGGCACTAGCCACCCTATTGAGATGGTTATTATGTGTCTGGATATCTGCTGCATGCACTACTATGTCATACAAGAAAATGGCAACTCCGGGAATACCAGCCAAGATGGTGGTCATCACCTTTTGAAAGCAGCTGGGGGCGGAGCTCAAGCCGAGCATGAGCAGAGCAGGTGAAGCCTGAGTGGTGCTGTGCTGGCTAGCCCTGTATTGCAACAAGGTTTGATTAAGCCCGTTGTCAGTAGTTATGGCACGGGGCATGCCCCAACGAGCAAACGGACTGTCCAGTATCTGTGTGATAGTCTGTAATGTAACTGTCCCTGCCGGTACTTCCTCAGGCCATTTAGAATGGAGATCGTAGATGACAACTAGAAAGCGCTGATGAGGAGGAACTCCATGGCCATGAATTTCCCCACAGATGTCTAACTGTAGGTGCTCCCATGGACGTGAAGGCCATGGGACTGGCTGCAAAGGGGTTCCGGCTGGTTGTCCAGTCTTTCCACTAAGGAGACATGGTTCACAGTCCTTGACCAGCCCCTCAATATCACGGTCTATGCCTGGCCACCAGACCAGGTCCCAGCATCTTTGTTTAAATTTTACGATGCCCAAATGACCCTCATGCGCCATTGATAGGACACGTGCACGCAAGCTGCTTGGCACTACTGTACAGAGACCCCTGGAAACACATACATCACCCCAAATGGCACTAGCTCCTCAGGCACTCGCGCTGGCCACCCTGAGCGTATGTAGGTGCGGAGTGTTGTTAACATGGAGTCATGCTCAAATTCCTTCTGCAGCTCTTCCAAGGAGACAGCAGATTGTAAAGGTGCATGGAGCATCTGGATGAACTCCGGCTCCAGCCTCTGCTTGGTGAGGCTGCTGGTGCAGGTGCGGTAATGGACCGAGATAAGAAATCAGCGACCACATTGTCCCTCCCTGGCGTGAATTTCAGCTGGTAATTGTACTGTCTCAGGTGCTCACCCCATCTGTGTATGCACAGGGGTTTATGACCCGAGCCAGAAGCTGACAGAAGCGTGGTCAACACCTGATGGTCTGTGCGGAGGGTGAAATGCCACCCGTAAAGATAGAGGTGCCATCTCTCAGTGGCCCAGACACAGGCAAGGGCTTCGCGTTCACCGACAGAGTAGCGCTGTTCCGTGGGGGTCAGGGTCCTGGAAGCAAATACAACAGGCCTTTCAACACCGTCCTGCTCCTGTGAGAGAACCGCACCCAGTGCTTGTGTGGAAGCATCACAGGTGACGATTGTTGGACTGTCCGGGTCAAAGTGAGCTAGAATGAGTGGTGTGGTAAGCTGGGATTTTAGCATTTGGACAGCCTCAGAGCATTCTGCAGTCCAGTTCCATGGATCATCTTTCTTTAGTAATTGATGGAGGGGTGCTGTGGTTCGGGAGTACTGAGGCAGAAAACGAAGGTAGTAGGCTGTCATGCACAAAAACGAGGCTACCTGGGAAGTGGAGGAGGGTTCTGGGATTCGGTGGATAGCCTCGATATTTGACTGGAGAGGGGCGGTGCCTCTGGGTGTGAGACGAAACCTGACAAAATCAATCGTTGAGGTGGCGAACGTGCATTTCTCTGCATTCAGTGTAAGATTATGCTCAATGAGGGCACTAGCCACCCTATTGAGATGGTTATTATGTGTCTGGATATCTGCTGCATGCACTACTATGTCATACAAGAAAATGGCAACTCCGGGAATACCAGCCAAGATGGTGGTCATCACCTTTTGAAAGCAGCTGGGGGCGGAGCTCAAGCCAAAAGGCATGCGTATATACTGATATACCCCAGTGTGTGTGACAAACGCTGTGAGGTTTCTGCTGGAAGGATGGAGTGGCACCCGCAAGTAACCTTGGCGCAGGTCCAGCTTAGTAAATACCATCTACCCATAGAAGTGGGTGGTCAGCTCCTCAGCCGTGGTACAAGGGTACTTGTCGGGAATAACGGCCTTATTGACAGAGCGCAAGTCCACACAGACTCGTATATTAATGACTGGTGACACCTCTGGATCCACCAGAGGTCTGTGGGTGAAAGCTGTGAGCCAGCCGAGTCCATCAAACAGCGCCGGCCATCTCTGTTGCCAGGTAGTGGTGACATGGTGGATGTCTGAGCCCTTGTCATCTCGCAGCGTGAATCCTAAACATGTAAAAAGATCCAGTCCCAGGAGGTTGGCACCCCGCTCAGTAATATAGAAGGGAAATGATGGCAGGTGTTTGGAACCATAGCGGACTGGAACATGAAGAACACCCAGCATAGTGATCTTAGAGCTGTCGTAACCACAGAGGGTTGTGCAGGGCTGCTGCAGTGGCAGATGGGAAAAGAACTTGTGGTATGTACTAGCATTGAGCAGAGATGCTGCTGCACCCGTATCCATCAACAGCGGAAGGCTTACCTTGCCGAGAAGCACAGTACATGTCCTAAAAGCTGTTTGGCCCGCTGATACATGTCTGATTTCAGTACAGTCATTAGAGGCAAACGGTTGTTGCTTCTGTGATGCTTGTCTAGCAGGTGCTGATCGGCATACTTTAGTGAAGTGATTTTTTTTAAGGCAATTCCTGCATGTCTGTCCCCGTGCAGGACAATTTTGGGCCCTGGAGTTGAGTGAGCTAGATCCACAGTTGCTGCAGAAAACTAAACTTCTACGACTTCCTTGCATCTGTGTAAGCTGCACTGGAAAACATGCTTCTTCAGTGTCTATTTTATCTGAAGGAAATGGACCGTGGTGTGTGAGACAGATCGCATTTGCTGCGTGGGTGCATCCACCAGGGGGCGCGCATCAGCGAGAAGCATGGAGCATTCAGTGGCTGCCTCCACCTGCAGCGCAATTTCCACAGCTTTATCTAGTGTTAATTCGTCGGGTTCCAGCAACAGTTTCTCCCGAGTTTTGTCACACAATATCCCTTCAATAAACTGATCACGGACGATCTGATCTTGAAGAGTCCCATAACTGCATGAGCGTGCCATGTCTCGCAGATTAGTTACATAGTTTTGCATGGACTCACCCGGACGCTGCAGCCGTTTACGTAGCTTGTATCGGCGGAGCAGTACTCGTTGTTGGCCTGTGAAGTGGTTAGCGAGGAGAGCAACCGCTTCCTCATACGTTTCTGCATTTCCGAAGGCACGATATATTCTCTGTCTCTCCGCCCCAAGACAGTGGCGAAGCAGGGGGATCTTTCTCCGGTCGGAAATGTCAGTGTAATCCATGGCCTTGAGATATACTGTGAAACCATCAAACCAACTCGCCTATGAAACTGGCGGTTCGCCAGGCACGGGAAGAAAAGGTGATGGAGGCGGTAAGCTAAACTCAGCCATCCTCGTCGCCAATGTTGTGTTTAAACTGACGGAATGCTAAAAAAACTCAGTTCTACACGGGAGCTTGAACAGATGCTTCTTTTTTCCTTTATTCACTTTCCTGTCTGCCGCACGCAACTCATGCACGTGCACGCATTTAAAGAACTCTCTCTCTTTTTTTTGGGGACATTTTTTGCCTTTACTGAATATTTTTATAGACAGGCAATGAAGTCGGAGACAGAAATTGGGAAAGGAGCACATGCTGGAATTCGAGTGTGTCGAAACAGCTCCGGTGTTGTGATAAACTTGAAGATGATTAATCACAGAATCTTTATGCTTAGGTGAACTTTGAAGGAATTAAATTAAGCTAAAACTAAAACTAAAAATTAAATTAAATTAAACAAATGTTATCATAACATTTAAGAGCATGAGAGTAATCCAGCATTGTTTGATGAGTAGCACAGTCATGGTGAGTCATTTTGCCTCAAGCAATCTGTCTATTTACACGCAAGTTACACTTGACATCAGTAGGCCTACACTCTTAAAAATAAAGGTGCTTCAAAAGGTTCTTCAAGCGATGCCATAGAAGAACCATTTTTAGTTCCACAAAGAACCATTTAGTCAAAGTTTCTTTAAAGAACCATCTCTTTCTTACCTTTTTGTAATCTGAAGAACCTTCTTTCGCCACAAAGAACCTTTTGTGAAACAGAAAGATTCTTCAGATGTTAAAGGTTCTTTATGGAACCATTTAGACAAAAGGTTCTTCTATGGCATCGTGAAGCACCTTTATTTTTAAGAGTGTATGTGCATCATATTCACTCAAAATATATATTTTTTCCTGTAAATGATCCAAGACAATTTCCTTGGAATATTTTTCCACATTTTGTGCGCATTCCACATTGTAGCGTACAATGTAGGCTACACTGGGTAGATTAGACTACTTACAAATTGTAGTTAATGTAGGCTAGATTACACATCATAAGTATTCCTGAGAACCAGGAAAAAAAATTGGCAAGAAAACACGGCTGCTGCACGGCTGCTCGCGCTGTGTGACTCTTTACAAATGCTTTTGTTGAGTCAGAAACACAAAGCACAACTAGTGTAGCCGGCAGAGGTGTCATGCCCATTCAAAGTGAGGGGTCGCACGTGCCCCCTCAGATTTTTGAGCCAAGTGGATTTTGAATGCAGCTTCCAAAAGACAAAAAAATTGCAGATTAATATTTTCTATATTTAATACAATCACACCGGCGTGATTATAACGTTCAATGCATCATATCATCAGCTACTAAATTCAAACCTGCGTTCGCTGGCTGGTGCTGAGCCAGAGACAGACGCGTTTATACAGCACTGCACATTAACCAATCACACACGATGCTGTTGAGCTTATGAATGCAATGACCAATCAGAGGTGTTCAGATGAGTCATCGCTAAATGCCAGTGTTTTCTTTACTCGCTCCCTCACTAAATACCTTTTTCTGGCGAATTCTCTCGTCAGAAACAACAAAGTGCAAATGTGTGTACGAATCTGTAAGATATTAATTTCATAGTGTAAACAGCTTCAGTGATTTTAATGGGAGTTTTTGAGAGTGCTTGAACTAGACTGTCAGTGAATGTTCTTTGATAATGGAAATGTTCTTTGCTCTCTTTCTGTACAATTAAAGTGTTATGATTAGCCTAACTTGCAATGTTTTATTAAAATTAACTTTCAATGTTAAATTCACTTTAAATATAAACTCAGTCGTATTAAAAATGTCATGGCATGACATCCATATCTGTTAATTAAGTAAACAGACAGGTTTTTATGCATAGTTAATAGATAGCATTATTAGGTTACTTTGACCATCGCCCACTACAGATCAACATAATCTAGGTGAGAATCAAGGTATTTCATGGTATAGTTAATGCAGTTTGGGGATGTTTCGAATAAAAAGGAAAAAATAAATAAAACATAAGTGCTGTTGTGGCTGCTGTGTGTCACATGACGACCCCCCCCACCCCCTAACTCCTGCCCCCTCAAAAATAATGAGTGCATGAC